>NW_012028721.1:164285-267115 GCF_000956235.1 Wasmannia auropunctata | reverse complement strand
AGAGAGAGAGAGAGAGAGAGAACGCGCGCCGAGGGTTAGCTCGCGGCGTGGTCGGGCGAGAGAGTATATCTAGCGGATTCGTGTGTGCAAACCGCATCGGGTGGTGGTTGTCGGGCGCGCGATCCGCGTGTAAGCCCCTCACACACGATAAGCACCAGCCGATAACGGAAGAGCATCCCTCCGGCGCGGCACCCTCCGCGCGCGCGCGCCCGCGCGACCGACACCCGCACTTCTCGTCTCCCCCTCCGGGTTAACCCCTCGTCACGACGGCGGGGGCCACCCTAGCACGGTCGGACGCTTTAAATTTTCACCGATTTTCTTTAAAATCTTCGGGAGGGACGCGCGCACACGCGGACAGCCGGGATGGCGAAGGGATAAAGGCGAAACAACCCCCCGAACGTCGTACCCGACGTCGGCCCTCCTCGACCCCCCGCGCAAGGCGACAAGATAGCGCTGACGGATAGGGGCAGCCGGCTGCGCCCGGCTGGGGCGATGAGAGCTGTTTAGAGATTTTCGAAGTGATAACGCAGAAACACGGCCGCGAGCGCGCATTTAAATCCGCGAGCGCGTATGCACGCCACTACCCAGGGATTTTCACTGATTTAGTTTCCTCGCCGCCGTTTTTCCGCCCCCATTCCTCTCGACTGTTTGTCAGCGACGAAAGGCGCAGGTTGCCGGGAGGGGGGGGACATGAAATTTGCCGCACGACCGATCAGTCAATCTTACAAAAATCGATCTGCGTTTCAGTTGCATTCTTTTTTGAAGTTCTTATAAAATCGTTATCTTCTTTCACGTGTTTCATAAATCTTTTATCCATTTTCGATGTTATATACACTTTTTCTAATTTTTTGTTTTTGAACAAAATAGATTATTGTATAAATTATAAGAGTGGCCTCACGAAGGGGAATTGTTAGCATAAATTATATTCTTATCTCATAAATTACTGTTCTCAAATTATTTTTAACTATATACATACATTTCTTTTATTCTTTTATTTAATGAATTTTTTTAGATATCAATTACTCGATATTTGCGAGAACATATGTAAAACGAATTTAAATTGTTGCATATATCGTTGCCTCCTACATTCAGTCATCAATTTTTTTTTTTCGGAATACGGCATCCTCCTTTAGATTTTCGATAACGATAACGCGATACAAGAGCGGCTACGAAGATCCGCCTGGATTTAGTTTTCAGGCTACGTTTTTCGGCCGCCATCCCTTTTTGACAATCGGTTTACAGCGGCGCTCTTACGACGAGCAGCCCGCGCGGATGGGTCCGTTTAACGCTATCGCGCCGTCGACATTTTCAGCGCGCATTGATCTCGACTGTCGCTTCGTTATCGATAATCTCCCTCGGCTGACGAAAAAAATCATGTGTCGTTTGTTTCACCGTATTTACGAGCCAATCTCAACCGACTAAATTCCTACTATTCCGCTCACGTTAAGCGTTCCTATGTTTCTTCATGGCTTTGTCGCAATTTGAACCATTATTGCGTGAATTCTGAAACAAAAAACAAAATTAACATCAATTATTTTTATATTGCAGGCGAATTTTTTTAATTGCAGTATTTCTTTTTGTTATTAAATTGCCATTATCTTATTAGAATTCAGAGTATCAACAATATTACTCTTTTTAATGATTATAATATCAATACAATTAGGCAAAATTTTAAAAAATTGAAAATTATTAGGATGTCATTATCAAGTCATTACATCAAGCGTCGGTCTATTATGAATAATGCAACTATTTTCGCGACGTCATCTTTTTCCTCCGATTCAACAGAACTTAAGTAATATCCGGCGTTGACGTAACCAGAAGTAAAACTCTTCGAGATTTATCCACACCCCCAAGGGCAGAGCGCAACGCGTATCCCCGCGTGTCACCGTTTTTCTCGCCGCTTCATAACTTCTCTCCACCATCCGTGTCCCCTTCATTTTTTTCTTTTTTTTTTTTTTTTTATTAAACCACCAGGCGCTATTTGTAGTCGACTACGACGACACGAGAAGCAACAACCCGCTGTAACCCTGAGATATTATGTAGCCGTGCAAACCGCGCGATGACAAACGTCCGCCCGGCACCCCGCGCGCTCTCTCTCTCCACAATCATCCCCCTCTCCCCTTACCCCCGCGCGCGTTACCTGCCGCGCGAACGCGCGGAGGTGAGGGGCCGCGTTTTTGCGCTCGCACACCAACGAGCACGATTCGCTCGTACGCACGCCGGCTTGTGTGTACCACGGCAATATGGAAGATCATATGTCATGTCGGAGGAGAGGAGGGGGAGGGTGACGGGGGTGCGCGGGGCCGCGGACTCGCCGGGGGGAGGGTGGCACGCACACCCCTCCGGAGAGGGCCGGCCGCTCGTTCGTCCGTTTGCACACCCCGTCCGTTTTCAGTCCGTGCGTACACACCGCACGACATTTCAGGGGTGGATAGTGTTCAAAAGAGCACGCCGTTCGCGGGTAGATGAGATCATTTTAGGCCTGCTTTATCCGGCATATCTTGAAAGGCAATTCAGGACGGTTATTGTATGCGAGAAACTCTGAATAACTTTAATTCCCATTGTCCAATGAAAAATTTAACACGTATTGCTTTTTACAGTGTCAATTTTATTCAACATCAATTAATAAGCTTCATCGATAAATTTTTATTATAAAACATGTGTACATATATCTTACGATGACATGTTCGAGTCAATCAAAATTTTCGTAACAGGCCCCGCGTAACAGATTCACATTTCAATTTGTTAATATAGATATTAACTATTTACTGTAATTTGACCGAATATAATAGCCATGCTGCTTCGATTTTGCCGTAATAGTTGAGGTTTGATATTCCAATAAAATGTGTCGGTGTATGCACAACGTGCAACACTCGGTGGGGCGATATCGAGCACCCGACCGCCCCTGCGCTCACACACGCTCGCGTAGATTGAATTCCCGCAAACGGCGATGTAACGCCGCTGGCGGAAACGAATAAGCCAAATAAAATAAATAGTAAGGGCTTTCCGCCCGTACCGCTTTCCCGAGGTGTGCATGCGTGCGTGCACGCGCGAACCCGCGTGATGTACGCGCCGTGCGTGCGTGCGAGCGAGCGTGTGCGCCGCCGCGCCGCTGCCGTCTGGTCGTGCGTGCGGCTTATTAATCTGACGCTAAAGCGATATAAAGCGGCCGCCCACGCGACAGTTACGATAGTATGCTTCATGCTTGCTGCAGTCCTCCCGTGTAAGCGCCCTCGTGTCGCTGTACCTTCGATCTTCGGATTAACCTGCTCGTCGTTAAAAAATTCGAAGAATGATAGCATGCGGCCGATGAACGATGCACGTATTTTAGAAAATTATTTTGTATAGATTTATTTCGAAATTATTAATCAACTATTGATTTATTAACACAGGGAAATAGCACGGAAAGAACGATTTTGTTGAAAGGTCTAAAAATAATTTTTTGTTGAATTATCAAAATAATTTATTGGGATGTTAAAACTGATAAGCATTGCTATAAAATGTTTTGATATTCTAGCGATCACTTTGACTTTCGCACAAAATTATTTTGATTATTAGACAAAAATTATTTTCAAATCTGGATTCCGCAAAATTGTTCTTTCCGTGAGGACATAAATATATTTTTGCATATTTACTTACATAACGTGTGAAAAGATAATTATGTAATTGTCTCTGAAAAATGGTTTGTTGTTTATTGTTCGGGATAAAAAAAATTTAGTTGTTTTTGATACGTTATTATTATCAATATTACCAACTGAATATTTTAGTATAAGGTATCTTTAAATGAAAGAAACATAAAATTTTCGATGCAAAACTGATGTTGGAAATCCCTTTCTGAGAGATCGCGTATATACACAGCGACTTTTGGGTGCGTGTAGTCGCGCGAAGGGGTGGCGCCGGGGGTGGCTGGTTGATATAAAGCGCATAGCGCAAGTCGGCCGTGGCGAGACTCTTTGTTCGGGCAACAATATAAGGGTGAATCGCGGTCGAGGATTGTTTGCGCCATATTGTTAGGGTGGGAGGATGATTCGACCATTTATTACGCCGGCATTCCAGTCTGATAATACTAGTAACACGACTGCTAACCGGGAATGCTGGGTTTATTCCTTACTGTTGTAACCAGAAAGATGTCTCCGAAATTTTGAGCTCGCGACCGCCAATATTTTGTCGGTAGCTAGTCGTTAAGACATTTTTATTTATTTATGCAAATAACGGATTCTGGAATATTAAACATTGCCTTTGTGTATTTTTTAAAAATTAGAATAGTTTTGCCTAACGTAATCTATATTCGTATATTAATGATTAGCTAAGGACTTTAAATTTCGTCGACGACCCTCTGCTTTGAAAATCACATAGATGTGTCTCAACGACGTGCCATAAATCCAACAACACTCCCGGCGCAGTCGGAGAGACACCACCACCCTCTTTCCTATCGCCATCGCGGACACAAAGGGCATCCGTGATATCCGCCCGGTAGGAGCTAATCGATGCACATTTCGCCAGGGCGATTTCCGTAATTGCGGCGACACATTAAACGTCGTGTGTGCATCGGCGGCGAATGCTCGTTCGTCAGGGGTGGGCACTCACAAATTAGAAGAATTCCACCATAAAAACCAGTTTCAGAGGGGGGTGAAAGGGGGGGGGGAGGGAGAAGCTGCTGGTCGAACTCTCGACAGAGCTTCGCGGAATACCGTGGCGGCGGCGGCGGTATTGTGCGCCACCCGATATTAAAATGCCGGTGATTGATGTGTGTACCGTGCCGCGGGGGAAAGAGTGAGAGAAAGAGAGTGAGTGAGAGTGACAGAGAGAGAGAGAGAGAGAGAGAAGAAAAGAGAGAGAAAGACCGCGTTACGCGATACGCCGGGGTGGCCAATGGAAGGCGCGCCACTCTTCACCCCCGAAGCGGCACCTTACTAAAATACGGGGCTGTCATAACGGGGTGATATTGCGTCTTCCCGCAGGGGCCACCCCGTTTCTTTGTGACCGTCGGCACGGAGTATCCGCGGCTCGGCCGGCTCGAAAGAAAAAAAAGAGAAGGAAAAGGAAAATAGGAAGGTATCGCGCGGCAATCGGTGTATTTATATCCGCGTAAATCATTCGGCCATTGTGCCTTGTCTGCTCCCGGAGGAATGCAGCCTGCGTAAATCTCGCGATTTTCGCGATCTTCCTTGCGCCAGAAGGGGGATTAGAACGAACGAAATGAGGGTCGTGTTAGAAGCGTATCTTGTGTCGCGCGAGTTACTCTGTTATTATATTTAAGTAACAATAAACATCCAATCTTCAAATGACAATTTTTTCTAACAAATGGTTACGTAATTGTTATATGTTATGATTAATATGTAATTTTGCATAGAAATCTTTAATTACGTTACCATTAAATTAATTGTTTGTGTTTTTATCTTTTACTCTGATTTTCGGTATCATTTTATTCAGAGAATGTTCGCCAAAATACATTTTCCCTTTCTCTCTCGTTCTAATTTGCGTGCCTAAACCGTCTCGATGATTTTCAATCGCGGGACTTCTCTCCTCTTCAGCCTCATCGACGTTTACATCGATTTATTACGTCGTGGCTCTCCCCGAAAGCTCGCGGAAATCGAACGATCGGCGAACGGTTAAGTGTGAGTGGCGAGACACCGCGGAAACCGAGTTTTGCGGTGCTAAAATCAATTCCGTGTTTGCCTGTCAATTTGTCGCTAATGGCCGGCCAGGTAACACCTGATGATAACGCGCCATTCCCTGGCAGTTTACCTCGAATGTCGATTTTAGTATTGAAGCATTCAGGCGCACGACGCGGCTGACTCCCCTCCCCCCTCTCCCGCCCCCTAGATTAGCGCTCTCAAAGCAGGATTGAAATACTGGGTGATACATTTTTAAGACAATGTCTGCGATAGTCTCGTAATCTTTGCAAAAGATTCTCAAGATCTCTTTTGTTATCATATTTACAATTTGTCTTTTTAACGCGATACAATGATAAAGCAAAAAGTTGTAATTTTTTTAAAATAAAACTAAAAGAATTTATTGTTATAATATAATTTTAATTTAATTAAAATTACAAATTTGTTAATGATACAATAAAAGTTATATATATATATATATATATATATATATAATATATGAATATATAATTAAAATAACACAGGAAAATTTTTATATTTTTGAATCCGGATGCATGCATTTTGCATTTTTCTAGCCCATGCTCGAATCGTCGACAGAAACGAATTCATCCGGTAACGCGATAAACATTGGACATTACGAGAAGCAAAAACAATAACGATTGTTCGCGGGCGATGCATTTAACGTGATAATTAATAATATAATGTCGTAATTACGTTCGATGTAATAACCAATAGTGATGTTGAATATCGTATGAGTTTAATGTTTGAGCCATTCATTTTTCCATTCCGCGCCTATTAAAATAAAATATTAACGTTGAAAATGCGTGTGTATGTGTGCGTAAAACGAGAATCATTAGCGAGATTCCTCTATAGTGATGATGAAAATAAATTTCGTTGCGTATAATGAACGTTTCTTGCGCTCGAAATTTCTCCCCAAAAATATTCAATTACTTTTTCAATTTTATCATTTCCAACGGTTACCAACTTTTCTATATAAATTGTTAACATTCACAAGCGTAATATATTAGATATGAAATAGGAGAAAATTTTGAATTTTGAATTTAGAAATTTTGCTAGAATTGCGCGTAATGTGAGTGGAGTGAGTGTGTTTGATAACAATATCGTAAAAGTACAATGAATCAAAAATATTTAATGCGCCGATGGACCTGCATACATTGCCTGAAAAAAAGTGATGTACTATTTATTACTCTGTGTGTTGCGCAGTATTTTTCGTCACGAAAAAAATTATGTATCTCCGTTATCGCGCGAAGCTTGATGTTTCATTTACATCAACTCACTCTAAAACATTTATTACGGCGTATGAAATAAACATTGGTATTTTTATTAACGTCAATTATTTAGCATCTCTTTTTTTTTGCCCGCGCGTTCGTAAAACGTGACAATCTTAATGTAATCTTTATAATTTTATATTCGCGGACGGAATACATACGTGACTCATATCTTATTCATACGTCCATTACATAAAAATGTAATGTTATTCTGCTCATCATTAGCCTGAAAAATATTTTATATTATTATATTACGCATAAAAAAAACACGATTTATTTGTTACTGAAATAATCTGTAATGCTGCTTTTTAATATTTTAAATAATTTGACAATTGTTAAATCATGCACGATATTTTTTCTAATGTTACAGTCTCAACTACGATACAAAAAAAAGCCTAATTGATAACGTCAAAAAATAAAGACAGCGTAAATAGTACGATATTCTCGTACGTGATTTCTACTAACCTATTTTTTTAAACTAAAAGCGCGAAAGTAGGAAGGTAATGATATTTCAAAATATTAACTCCTTCGAAGAATGGATGCAATCAGTGATTGTACAATGCCGATGTTAAATTAAAAGTTGTGAGACCCTATTAAATAGATCTTTCAAATTCATTTATCTCTAGTTGTAATGCGCGTGGAATAAGATTTGGATCGCACACACAGCGCACAACAGAGACACAATTTCAATCTGGTTCGATGCGTTGTTCCATAACGGTTGATTTTTCGCCGACTGTTTTTTTTCTTTCCCTTTTTTCTGATCGAAGAGCGGGTTAATGCGCCGACGTCCTTGTAATTTCGGTAGCGGTGTGCATACTCGCGTATCTTTTAGCGCTTGCGAAAACGAATCGTTGCGTAATGGCCGTGTGTAGCGCGTATACAGGGCATACGATTAATACGGCGCCTATCAGTTTTTCATGGAGAAATAATCCTCTCAGTGAGGCTACGTCATATCGCCCGCGTCACGAGGTGGAAAAAGGCAGCAGCACGTGTTCCGCGACCGAATTTTACATTTCGCCCGGCGCGACGGGCGGAGCTGGCAATGCGAAAGAGCACGCGCGGCTTCTCACCCTGTGGCCGAATAAAAATGAAAATATAACGCGTATGTAATATTTGGATTACAATACGATCGGTCGGTGTTGTTTTGGAAAATATTTGCGTTGCTTTTTATCGAGAGAAGCGCCGTCGAATTTTAGTGATCTATATACGTGAACGGAGATCTCGCATTTCTCTGTGGTTTCTTTATGTTCTTTTTCTATGCATGTCAATGAATTGGAGAGGGAAAATTACTATCTGTGTTTTGGATATTAAGTACAAACAACGATACGTATGTAAAGTGATTTTGATGATAAACTTAATGTACTTTGTTCAATTTCTTATGGTAATATTTTAAGTCACATCAATCGTATAAAAACGTAAAGTTTATTTTTTACTTTATTTTATTAGAGCTCAATTTTATTTTTAATCAAACTCGAAGTTTGACCTCGATTTCTTTACCTCTCACATTTTGTTCTCAAAATAAAGAACAAAATCAAGATTTACGTTATAGAACATACACTTGAATAATTTTAATCTATATATTTTTTAATTTATGTTAATTTTGTTATATGTATATTTATTAAGGCTGCAAAATCCCAAAACCGATTACTCGGAAATACTTTCGCGCGAACGATCGGGAAACTGCTCTCTATCACGTTCTCGCGTGAGAAGCGAGGATATATGCAAAGAGGTTTAAAATGCGCCGCGTAAAGGCGGCTTAACACCCCTCCCCCTCCGTAACCCGACTGCCGGAAAAAGACGAGAAATTTGTATTTGTCGGCTCGTTTCTCGCTTTTACGAGGAGCATCTATCCACACGAACAACCCCCTGCCCGCCCCCTTTTGCCCCCGTTTGCTATCCCACCCCGCTTCTCGCGCTGTACATCGCTATGCAAACTCCTCGACGATCTCATCCTCGATAGGATGCAACCAACCCTCGCGACGCCCTCGTGACACTCTCGCGCTACCCTCACGAGAGCTTTCGATGCCTCTTTCCATTTTTTTTCTCGCTCTCGCAAGGTTTTACGAGATGCGCTCGTAACGTCGGAAGAGCGACTGAAAGGATCTTCCGGAGAAACGTTGGACTAGCGACGATGCGAATGACAACAATCGAATGCGAGGAGATAGCACTTGCTCATTTCAAATTTTATGTCGCGGATGGTGGGTAGCAATACGCACTATCTTGGAATTCGATTTTAAATGATTCGAGTTTTAAAGCAACAAGACAGCCTGGCAATGGGCTCTGTGCATCAAGTTTTGACAAGGAAATTTATTTGATGTTTATATATGGAAATGATTATAAGAACACTTCATGAAGTATCTGCATAGCAGATTTTTTAAATAATTTTTTTCATTGTAAAGTATTAAAGGACAAACACAAATATAAACAAGTATCAGCCTTTCGAAATAAAGTGACTAGTGTACAAAAATTATTTCTAATACTGGCGTTTATAATAAAATCAGAACTTAAATAATTCACTTAAAATAATTCATACTGTTTTGTTGCTGTATCATTGATTATTTTATTTTTTATTTGTATCCATCATTTTTTAGTTAGATTTGTTTTAAATGGTACATAAATTTCTAATATTTCTGAATTTCTGAGTGTCGTATAAACTGTTTTGCTCGACTCCTGCGACACTAATAGACAAAGTCGTATTCACATTTTTTTTACATTTTCCGAACATCTTGTCATATTACTTTCCCCCGAATCACCAAAAATAGCTTTCTGCTTTCGAGTGAAATACCGCGGAATGGGTTAGTCCATTATTCTATTTTCAGAAACTGAGAGTTGATTCGTAAATAGATACAAACATTTACTTACGAAAACTCGAAACTCGAAAGACACAAAAAATTTTATTGTTTTATATAAATTATATATTGAATTTACATTTTAGTTTTAACTATACAAAACATTACAGTGTTAAAATAATAATATTTTATAATTAGTGTAAACAAATGAGGGAATAACATCTTAGCATTTTAAAAAAATATAATAAAAAGTTTAATATTTTTACAAGCATCCATTATAATATTGCCTAACATTTAGCTTCTCGAAATGCTTCTTAATACATTATACCTAGTTTTCACAACATTTTTAATTAGTATTTTCAAGTATAATTTCAGAATATATTTTTGATGTCCTATCACGGTAACCAATCTTGAATTTGTATGTCTTTTATAATAAAATATTTAATTATTCCCGGCCGTGATTAGAATTCCTTTTCGTAACGAGTTAATTCGCCACGCGTTCTCTCTCTCTCTCTCTCTCTCTCTCTCTCTCTCTGTCTCTTGTTCTGACTCCTGTTCGCGAATTCTCTACAATCTACATTCATGGCCGCCAATCATTATCCGCGTTTTCGCGCGCAATAAATATCAGCGATCGCATGATCGCCCCGAGTGTCACGCGTATCGGGACCCGGCTCGAATTTTCCGCTTTGATGCGACATGCGACCGAATCATGACTCTTCCGACAGTCGCCGTCGCCGTCAACGGTCTCGATATTATTCGCGATGACGCGCGCCCGCGCGTGTATCAGATTTTCGACATTCGAAATTCGCACCTAGCCGGAGGGCAGGTGTGACGGTACCCGGCTCACGCTCGCGCTCGATACTTTCGGCAAAAGCTTTCGTCGAAATATAATCCAGCGCGGGGTTAAATTACAGCCGCGGTGGCCGCCCGGTCGGCCGCGCCGGACGGATATTTCAATTGACAACGTTATTCCGAAACGGTTATGGACCGATGCGAGCTGCGTGTACGGATACGCCTGTACGTGCCGCTTTCCGTTGTCCCTTTCGGATTCTACGAACGTGTCCCGTGTCGACGAAGCGACCTGCTCCCCCTCTCTCTCTTTCTCTCTCTCTCTCTCTCTCTCTCTCGATTCTTTCTCTCCCTCTCTTTCATCCTGTGTGGATGTTGGGTGATTTTTTTTACTTCATTCGCCGCGCGTATCAATCGCCAGCCGCAACGCTCCGAAACGCGATTTCGATATTCCGCCACCGTATGGAAAACCTTGTAACGACGTTACGTCGTTCGCCATTTAACGGTGGGATTTTTAATGCGATTGCGACGAACGCGCGCCGAGCGAGCGGGCCGCAATCGCGCGCGAGTCCGCGGAAATGGAATTCGTTTGAGATAGATTGTAAGATTGATTCGGTTGTTACCTGTAACTGGCTTCGTTCATCCCGTCGAATTTATTTATCTTCTCTTCTTCCACTTTTTGCTCGAAAGCGAAATCTATCGAAAGGAATCTCGATCCATCTCTTTTTTTGCTCGGTTCTCGCATGAGCGAATTGCTCTTATGTGTCGAATAAAACGTATATATTTCGATATTTTAATAGAAGGGTTTTTAATTTTTGTAAAACAATTATATATAACAGTTATATTGAATATTAAGCACATTAGAATGTGTAAATTTAATTTGTCAAAATTTGTATTTTCTGATTGCTCGAAACAGTATTAAATTTATTTAGTTACTAATAATGACTTTCTAATGAAAGTCTCGCGATTCGTCGTTGCTTTGAAATTAAGCAAAGTTGCCGGATTGAAATGTAGGCGAGTAAATTTTGACTATGGTCAAAATGATCATTTAATTATCAAACATTCGCGTAACGTTCCTGATTATAATATTCTCCACTACATTTAGAAGTGCTTATACTACTGCAGCTATATTATAACGATAAACTATAATAGCGAATATTCGTCGAGAATATTCAGGATATTCATAGGTTTGATATTCGACGAAATACACGAAATAATAATCGGCAGAATTGGCATGCGGGATGTCTAAACCTCGCTGTTGCAAAGTGTGAAATACGTTAAATCGCCAAAAAAAAGGAACAAAAAAAATTCGGGGTCGGAACGAGAAAAAACATATCGCCGTCATGGCGCTAAATTGTCATGATATTTTTTTCCAATATATAACGGATATTTCGCCCGGCGTATATATGCTCGCCAGAAAGGTCGGGCGCATTATTGTATCTTTGCACACATAAAATACAAATGCAGTTAATCTTCGTGAAAGCGGACTGATACGAATAAACATGAAATATTAATGTGTCCTCCTGTCATTTTCGCACGACCCGTACTTTTCTGTTTGTCACTCGTCGCGATCGCACATCTCTCTTTCAAGATTTTATATCTATTATAAAAATATTGTTCTGTCAGCGTGTTATTTATTAACAGAGGATTTAAGCTGCAAAACTTTACACTTTATACTATAAATCCTTAATATTTTGAAAATTTTTAGCCGTATGAATGTCAATTTTGTTACGAAATAAAAGTTAATTTCTCTCTTCTGTTTGTGTTGTAAATATTTATATACATATGTATAACGTGAGCATTTTTTGAGATAGTGATTATTGAATGCGAAATAAAAAGGATTTGCGTCACGCACAAATGTCTGAAATTAGGATCGGAAAGATTCGGCAGGAAAAAGAAGTTGAGATTGGAAATTAGTGTGTCTCGGGGAAATTCACGTTTTTCCGGCGCGGACGGAAAATGAGCGGCCGAGCCTCCGTCCGTTTGCGTTTGCGGCCGGACGATCATTCGTGGGTCAATCAACGTTCGCGCTTGCACATGCAGCAGAAGCAGAGTTCGGTTACCACGAGACAGATAAATGGAGGGAGAGACAGAGAGATAGAGGAGGACGGGATAGAGAGAAAGAGAGGGGAAGAGGCAGTGTCGAGAGCTTGCTTTAAATCCGATAGCTCTGTGCGGGATAACCACTGGCTTTTATTAATTAATAACAAATGTATCCCGGAATGAGTTCAACATCAAATAAAATGATATTCCTGTCGGGTAATCCGGTCGCTCTCTCCCACTCTCCCGTCGACGAGAGGACCTATTCATATCGCGGATTTTCAGCTGCGAATATCCACGTCGAATTTCGTACTGCTCAGAGCGAATGGAAAATAGAACGTATGAACGGTAAATAATATCGAATTGATAAATATTGAGCCGCATCTTATTTCATTTCACTTGCTCGATAATATTACTTTATGCGTGATAATACTTTAGAACAAATTGATAGATTTAATGAAAATGTGCGTATTATAGTTTCAGAAAAATATGATTTAATATGATAAAAAGAAAGATATAATTGAGAAATCTATATTATTTGCAACATTTTTTTTTAAGATCAAAGTTTTGGGATCATATTCATATTATGTCAAATTCTGGAGAAAGTGAGATAATTATATGAAATAGATGAAACATTTTTCTTGATTGCGATAAGATTTATAATAATATAAATTTATATAAATCTCAAAAGATATATATGTATCGGAAATGTTTAGGAATTGAATTACAATTGACGTTATTTTATTTTTTATTATATTTTAAGCAGATAGTTTATTTTTATTTTAACCAAACTATTGACTAATTCACGAAAATTAGATGACATTCTCATGCTTATTAAAATAGATTTTATGATCCTTACTCTTTATTCATTCATTTTTCCGAGACAATCATTCCTGTAGATGTGGATTGCAGGAATCGCTACAAATATAATGCGGAAAATAAATAATGCGGACCGGTGTGTAAAATCGCATCGGCGGGTAGAAATAAACGTATGAATCCGCGCGTAATTGCACGATTAAAATTTGACCGCGCTCTCATTATCGTTATCGCGTTACCGCGATGGAAAATTGCGGCCTTCGCGTAAGTCATTTATGTCGTCTACAATTATTTGCGTAATAACCAACGTTATAAATCCCGCGCGCTTAATGCCGTGGAATACATATATTTGCGGAGGGATTTTGATGCGCGTCGGCCGTTTGATATTTTCGAAATTTACCATAGAGAAAAGTCGAAATCCGCCGCGATGTGGTTTAAAGAACGCGATCAAAACTCCGTGTTGATCCGTACTCTTTGTGTATGTGCGCGTGTGTGTTTCGTCCATTAATTACGGGTAATATTCTGCCGACTACCCCCGAGGGGGAGATCGCGTGAAATATACGCGCGGGATAAACGCCGATTTCGCAAGCGCGAAATTGCTGCGCACCATGTAAAAACAGCGGAAAAATTATTCATGTCGTTTTTACACGGCGCCTTGCTTGAAGCCCAGGTAATTCGTAGACACGCGCGCGCTAATTTGCAAAACCGCGGAATTTTGCGCGACGGCTCTATCTCGCGACGATATTCTACGCGATTCCACGATTCATTTCATTATTCGACCACCCGCATGTAAATGCACGCGATTCTTTGCAATTTACGAAATTCGTTCGCGATAAATTAAAACGTTTATCGAACGTTGTGAAAAAAAGGAATTTATTAATTCTTTCCTCTTATTTTTATTAATTCTTTACTTTTTTCCTCGAGGAACCGGTCTTCGAAACATTATGGTATCCGTTACTGAGCTACTCTGCGAATGTGCGAGAAATAAAATTTTAATTTTCAAATCAGCTTTTCAAATCAAGCAATGTCACACAAAGCTGTAACTCGTCTCCGCTTCTTTCATACAATTGACGAGGATCTCATCGAGATTCAATTTGATCCATGGAGATCGACGCGTTTTCCATCCGGAGATCAAGACGCACGCCGATCCGTCGAGGAGGGTTAAAGTGGCGGGTATCAAACCCGTATAATAGCGAGAGTGTCAAGGGCGAGAGGGAGGATGGCGATGGGAGGCGGGTGAGGAGGGGGCGGAAGGGTGCTTGACGACGGGGTGAACGATGCCTGGTATAAGTCAGAATGCGGACAAGCGTGTGGTTTCGGGGGTGAGAAGTTTAAATGGCTCGTCCGTATGGTGCTTCTCTACCCCTTTGTCCCTCATTCTACCTCCCTCACCTCTCCTCTCTCTCTCTCTCTCTCTCTCTCTCTCCCTCCCCCCTCCCTCTCGCCTTTCTTTCTTTTTCTCACCTCTCTCTCTTCCAAAACGATTCCGAAAAAGCTCGTTCAGCAATCCAGCTACCTTTTGCACCTCCGCCATACAAATTTCGCCCGCAACAAGATATCGAACTGGCGTTGTGCTAGCTTTTTTGTTTGATTTTTATTAAAAATATTAAAGCCCGCTCTCACGGACAACAACGTTGCTAGCTGGCTGCTGCCGGTCACGGGGCGAGCATTTATTGCGCGACCGGGTTCAAGTCCGCTCGCGCCCGAGCGCCCACGCGAATAAAACCGTTGAGGAGCATACGTTTACGTAGAATTAATCGGAAATCCAATAACTCGCCTCTCGTCGCCGATGTAGATTCAATCATGTTTGCCCGCGCTGCGCGTTTCTGACCATTTACATGGATTTACATGGACTTAATTATTGTCATCCGATGCTCGAACCGTTGTTCCGCTTTTATTTATTTATTTTTTTTTTCTTCTTTTTTTTACGAGACCTCTCGCGAGTGGTCAGGCAGAAGAAAAGTTAGGCAGTTAAATGTTCTCGCTAAAGAAAGTTGTTCTTATATTTCTTATTACAAAATTGTTATGCACTTTAACCGTCTATCGTAAAAAAAAATTAAGTCAAACTTTTATTTTAGAAATATTAAACTCTGTAAATATAGATAGCCACAATCCTTGGTAAATACTGCTTAATACATAAAATATCATCACGTGAAATATTTGTTTCCGTCGGAAGTATCAATTTTTACTATCTCTGAAAGAATTAGGTGCATTATATTATATTATTACATTTACCATTTTTAGATACACACAACCATGTCACTTCAAATGCCAATGACTTTTCTTCCTTCCGTTTTCAGTGAAAACGGGAAAAAGCAGAGAGCTCGCTCTTTTATATATAGATATCTAAAGTGGCATTCATTATTCTTTCAATTGATATTGATATTATAACTAACGACGCGAAGGACATTGACGTCGGTCTCAATTCGATTTGGCTCTGTTTGCGTAATTTTCGCGCAAGTTTTCTCGCGTTAACAGACGTATCACGTAGACGAGAACGATTCGTCCGCGAGGAAACGGAACGGGCGAGCTGGGCGGCGAGGCATCGAGGGGAAAAAGGAGTCGCGGAATTTTCTCACCGACGATTTGCACCCTTCGCGCGAAAATCGCACAGCAAAGCCCCTCGTGTGCTCGTTCTTCCGCCACGTTTCATCCCCCTGCTGTCAGACGACTGACAGTGCGCGCGGCCGTCCCGCGCTCCTCCTTCTCCCGCCGCGCTCTCCTCCGCTGCTCTCCTGCATCTCCACTCGAAATTTTCCCTTCTTTTTCATAATTTTATTCATTTTTCTTGCCAACCATAGCGATCCCGCGGCCGTCTGTTTGCCTATGCAAATGCAGCGCGCCGGAGCGAGCTGCTCTCTCTCCCGTTTCTTCCGTCTCGGTTTCGCCGACCCCCTCGCTTCGTGTACATTTTACAATACCCGACCGCCCCCCCCCCCTCTTCTACCCTTCCTTCCTCCCGCCGACCCTTTCGTCTTCTCTTTCTCCAGCGAGTGTCTGAATATTATTAGTAATTAACGGAAACGCCCGAATACCGCTTTAAACCAGACTCCCGACCGCTGCCGCCACGGCGAATTACGTTCCTCTCGTGCAGTATAATTCCATGAATAAATCGCGTCCTACGCAAATTGAAACTTTTCCGGATTCGCGTCGTTATTCGCGAACGCATAGGGCTAGCCGATACCAATCTAAATCTGTGCTGTATGAGAGAAACGTCGGGGAGCGCTAGTCGAGAAAAACAGCGGATGTTACGAAACGAAAAAATCCGGCTTAATCCCTCCCGTGTTTTGACAGAAGGCGAATCCGCCTCTTATCGAGCCCTCAGGCTGTCTTAATGATTGAGGATAAGTCATCTTTCTTCCTCATAAAAAAAATTTACGTTTTGTGTACAGTATGCGTGTCTTTTGGTTGATTTATTGGTAAATTGTAAAGTGCAGAATGTTCATAGAAATTTAGTAAGCATTTAAACAAATCATATAGAAGAAGATTATTATTGACAAAAGAAAAAGATTATTAATCAATTAATGTGAACATTTAATTTATTTAGAGTCTACCTTACGTATATATGTAAAATATAATTTGAGATTTTATTTAATCCATGCACTCTAAGTTATTATATTTTTAATGTAAAATTTGACTGTCTTGAAATACAATCTGAAATGTCTTTTTGGCTGGAAATTGTCATTTCTCTAAATTTTGAAGGATTGTTCATATACCAAGCAGTGGTTTTTGTCATGTTGAATGTGCCAAGTTTGCTGGCTCATGGTGAAATCGACGGGCAAGAAAGACGAAGACGCGACCGGGCCGGCGCTCTTACGATCTGGCCGCACAAGTTCCGTCGATTTGCCGCATCTGTGCGCGTTTAGGAAGTTACTACGTTAGCGTGCCACTTAAATCACTCCCTCGTTCGAGGGGTGGAGGGCCCCCCGTATGTAGGGGCATCGTCGCAATGATGCCGTGCTTCTCTTGAGCTTCTGCGGGAACAACCTCGTCATCGAAAGTTCATCCCCCGACGGGACGCGCGAGTCTTTATTGCGTTGCGAAGTTTCTCTTCGAGGACACGTGTCCTCCGTGAAGGATCACGAGAGCGCGAATATTCTACCCCTCTCTATTCCCTGCAATTGCGACGTTTGCAATTAATGTCGACATTATAGCCGAGAGGAAATTTAATTATGAATGAATTTAAAGCTACTGATGAGGAAAGATCAACAAATAATTCTTAATTGGCTTAAGATTCAGGTTATTAATGCGAATTAATAAATAAGTGTAATTTTAAACTATAATGTCATAAGTTTGGTTGTTATTTCATTATAGTAATAGAATGATGGTATGTTTGAAAGTCGTGTTGTCGCGGAAACCTTTTTTTTTTAGCACAACGAAGAGAAAAACTGCAATCGGGAAAACACATACAATCGGATTTTTCATGTTGCGTTCTCTTGATCCTTTAAAAGATTTATGTGGAGCATAGCTCGTTATTTATTTAAAGTCATCGATACCATTACTGACATTTATCCCGCGCTGTAAAAAAAATCGCATTGAACCCCAACTACATCAAGGGTCATCGATCACGGGCCTTCTGAAATCCTTTGATATTAAAAATAAAAATCGGTATTTATTGTAAAAAATTCACCAACGCGGCCGGGGCGCGAATCCAGAATTCGGAAATTCGCGCCCGGTATAAAATATCGATGCCGATTTATGTCGGCGATAATTCGCGAACTTTTTTCCGCAAGGCGATTAAAAAGTTGACGGATCATCGCGGGATAATAAATACATCGTCTTCGTTGTCGATAACGGCGGGAAATAATTTACAACGCGAAATCGGGTGCTTTCGGTTTTTAAGCGGCGGCCACATCGTGCAGGTACACTCGTGTCGGATACGAGCGATGATCGACATGGCGGTGCACGTGATGGCTTTATAAATTCGTGCGCGCTTTCCCGCGCGCGCGCGCTCGCGCGCTCTCTCTCTCTCTCTCTCTCTCTCTCGCACACGCGGCTCTAGTAAATAAATACGCTCCGAGTGAGAGTACGCGCGCGTATTATTCACCGGATCGAAGTGGAGAGAGTATTATGGAATTTATTTAATCCACCCGACGCACTGGCTTTGTCGCATACGAATGCTGGAAATTGCGATCGATCATTATATCCGTCGACTCTCGTAAACGACAGCTAACGTTCGTTAGGCGGATCTTGAGCGCCGAAAAAAAGGTTTGTCGAATGGTTTTTGTTTGTTCTATTTGTCGCCAAACTTTGGTCCCTTCGGGCTGATTTTTCGAATGGATTTTTTGTTGGGAAACGCCATGAATTATTTTTACAGCGTGAAAATAAGCTGAATTAGAAAGCTGAATGTGTTGTGTAACCTTCAAAATATTGTAGGAAATATATAAAATGTATAAAATATGTGTAATAGAATATTGTGTATATTCTACCGGAGGGGGGAATTATATCTGTCTCTCGCCGGGCGGATTCGAGATCTCATCCCCTTTTGTTCGTCTGTCATCCCCATGTCTCTTGCGAAAGCCGCACGATTCGTATTCTTCTCCTGCCAATACAGGGCTTGTACCGTCAGGTATTGTACCGTCGCCGAATTTGCATCGTTACATTCGGTTTGCGATCGTTCCTCTCTCTCGACAATAATTCAAGATTTTTTAATAAGAATGTCTTCCCGATTTTATTTTATTTTAGCATTTAAACTTGATAATATGGATATCAAAAATGCTACAAGAAATTATTTTATCATTACTATAATATTATTTTTCCTATGATTTTAAAGAGAATAAGATTAAGGTTTTTATTATAAATTATTACTTGGCTTTTAATTATTTTTAAACGTTAATTATTATTCAAATTCAAAAAAAGTATTATTAATAATTTATATTTACATAATAATTTACGTTTCTACGTAAGGCTTGTGGAAATTGAACAACAATACGAGCTTGATGAGAGAAAAGCATTTTTTGATTAGCATATGAAATCCGTCCTCGTTCGAGAGACGTATGTTCTCTTTTTTTATTCCCTCCGAGATCCGCTGTTGCCTTCATAATTCATCGAGTGACGCGTCTTAACGCGTAGCATCTGTAAATTATCAGGACAGTGAAAAGCCGCGTACTTTCTTTTTACATCGGAACATTTTCGCGTTGCACGCGAAAACGGATGTGCCAGGCTTTTCCGGGGTACCGAGCGAGAAATCGAAGAGAATAGCACTGCAGTTCAAGTACAGCGCTGTTAAAATCGAGTACTCGTATCAGCGCGGCGTTGATGCGAGTCGAATATATAGCGAGCTGTTCGAAATTTTTTATTCCGCGCGCCTCGCCGTTATTATTTTATCATCGACGTAAAATTCTTCCGCGAGGCTCGTAATATGCCGAATCTCCGAATGTTTATATGCCGGAGTTTTAATTCGTTCTTCAATTATCGAGATATTTTGAGCGAGATGAAGACAGTGAAAGAGCGTTATGTCCAATCGCGAAATTTCTTTAGATAAAATCAACATACGAGGGGATTCGTAATTAAGGGAGAGTCCGCCGAATATATATCGAATAAAATTTGTAAAAAAGGCCAATTTTTTTATTTACGATTGCTTTTTTTACTGGCGCTTGACCGGTCCGAAACGTTACGCCACGTAAGTGATCGTTGACATAGGCGCTCATCGCCCGATGTATTTACGAGCGAATGCCTTGAAAAGGCATGGCTCTCGGAATATTTAACCCGCCATTACACCTCGTTAATATCGTTTTTCGAGAGTCGCCGCGCGGCATTTAATTATCCCCAGTTTCGCAATTTCCCGAGAGAAACCGCTACTGAAGCCGAAAACTCGCCGGCGGACGGGAAGCTGAAAGGCCGAAGGAGGCGAAGCGGCGCGGAAATTCGTAATCGGTTGGTCGAGAGGGAGGTGGAGTGTCTTCTCTAAAAGACTTCCTGGCGAGGAAATCCTCGCCGGCGAAGGAGACGGGGGGGATAGGTTTCGCGGTAGCGACGCAACGCCGCGGCGCGCTACGGAAAATTAAATGAATATGGGTAAACGATATCAAAGGGGCGGGCGGGAGACACGTGTATCTCAATTCTTCAGCCTGACGGGGCGGCGAGATTGCGTATTTTTAAGCTTGCCTAACGCCAGAAAGAGGAATTTCCTTCCTTGCACGGCGGGCGAGAGGGAGGGAGGGGAAGCGGGCACCCCCGAGCGGATTTCGTCCTCCGTTTCGTTTCACGCCACGACGGACTCGGCGCCGCTCTCTCGACGACGTTTTTGCCCCGGAGGCGTCTTCGAACTGCCATCCGGTCGATAGAATCGAGTCTCTTCCTCTTCTTCTGCCGGCGCGATCAATTTTCATTTTGAAAGTTTTCCGGAAGCTCCTCGAAGGGCTTTCATACGAAAGAGAGACAGCGAAATTAAGAACAGCATACGAATAATGAGATGTGTAATTGTATTTGATATTTTTTGAATTTAGTATATGTTTATTTAAGATTTAGTTGAGATTTATTTAAGGCTTATATTTAAGGTTTAAATAAAATCGTAAGATGTGGAGCAATTGTAAATAATATTTAGGTAACTTCTTTAATTTATCATATTTTTTATGCGAGCATACGTGAAAAAAAACGTACATTTTCGTTAGTTTTTGTTTTTGAACGCTTAATTATCGTCTTGAAACTATTTTCGTTGCTTTATCGTATCTTGAATTGAAAATATCAGCAGGCTTCATCCCCCGAAACCCTGTTACCGCGAACGCTGCCGGGATATACGGGAGTGGTCGGGGGACGAATCCAGTTACGCGTAACGGTATTTCGATGCATTAATATTTTCGTGCGAGCGAATCGTATAATGTCACTGCGGCCGGACCGCCGCATCCGGATTACGAATTAATTGCCGCGCGATGAAATCAAAACATCCACCTCCGTTTATAATTAATGTTATCGCGTCGTGCAAAGGGCGGTTCACCGCAGGTAAATCGCCGCGGCCAAGCGCGCAAGTAAATTCGAGTTGATCTATGATCGTTTTCGAGGGAACGCGGGACGCACACGGAGGGGGGGAGGGGGGAAGAGGGAAGATTCTAAGGGGAAGGACAATTAGTAGAATAGCTCCTCGAAGGGCGATCAATTGGATAACTGGATTAGATTAACTTGTTTTGCGGCCGGATCTCCTTCCTACATCGATACTCGTTCGTAATGGAGTGCCATGCCGTCTCTACCGAAATTAAAGGGGCTGCATTCTAGGGAGCGGAAATCTTATCTCTAAAACAAACCTCCTTTGTTACGTCTGTCTTTAAAAGAAATTATGTATTTCTCGAAAAGAAGCAAAACCCATAGGAATTATTATATTAAAACTGAATAATTTTAAGCATAAAGCGAAATTTTGTAAAAATTATATATATATATTGAATTTTTTAAAACCAAAGTTTTTATTTATTTTTGTATACTATCAAAATCTCTGAAACATTTCACGATTTTTTTTATTTTACCATTTATAAGAAATAAATATTTATAGTTAACGAAATATGGTTGCAACAGTTAGTATTATTTTAAATAATAACACTAACTTTTAGATGTTTTATTTGCAATATGGACGTATACAATTTATATATTAGATTTGACGCATTTAAAATTACGAGTATTCTCCACAATGACCACCGAACTCAGCGCGAACGGGATATATTGTATATTCGAAGTATTTGTAGCGCGTTATAGATTTGATTTACATCCAGCCCCGCGTAATTGAGGAAAGATTAGACAGCGGCCAGCTGCCGGGTCAGCGCACCGGCACGGCATGACGATCGTGACGGGGTTGTATGCCCGTAGATGAGGCTTGTCGAAGGGCAACACGAGCCGATGCCCGTACTAATCACCCTGACTCGAGCCCTGGAACTAAACCCTCCATCCAACTCGACGTCCCTCTGCTTTTTGCCGCGTCATTCATAAGAGAGCCGAGATTTCCGCGCGATAAGTCAAACCGTTCGAGTATCCGCCAACTTGGCCGGTGAATCGATTATTGTTGAACGTCTCGAAGCGAAAAATACCGACATTTTGAGATAAAAATAAATGAGAAAGAAAATTAGAAAAAAAAATGGGAGCCCCAACTTATTGATCTTTCAAACGTACTCCAATTTTGTTCAAATTTAGTACAAAAAACAGGTCACGAAGAAGTAGAACCGATTTTTCGATTTTTTATTTTCCATACATTAACATACTTTTTTCCAAGCGATTTCATTTATTATTCCTCGGTATTCCATTAAATATCTTAAATACGGGACTCTCGTGAGAGCTCGCGTCAGAAAAATCGATCTCGCGTTCCATAAACGTCCCGCAAAACTCGTAATACGCACACTCGTCGCCGGAATGACCACAGCCGGACAATATCGCGAACAACATTGCACATACCATTTAATTTTATTCGCGGCCTCGGTGAGCTGCGGCGGAAATATATCGGCGCTCGTATCCGCGGAAGCTTTATAAATATTGTCGCCCGGTGATATCTCTGTCGCGCCTTGCGCGAGACTCCCGAACCCCCCTCCCTCTGGATATTCAAATGTCAGCCTCGGGATCAGCGGGCTGACAACGTTTTAGCGCCTCGAAATATTATTTTCCGCCCCGTTGCCGCGCGCCTTCGACGCCGTCGCGGCGACGCGTCCATCGTCGATTCGCAAGCAGGAGGAAATACAAGGCGAGGTGTCGCCGCCCCGGCCGAGGGTCGATTTCTCTTCATCGCGTATCTCTTTATTCCGGCGCGGCTTAACGATTCAATAACCGATCGGGCACGATCCAAAGCCGTCACAGTTTGCATCGAAAGTGTCTGCGACACCCTTGTTCCCCGGCTCGAGAATGGCATCCTTCTTTTAACGTATCGACGTCTCACGACACGTTCAACTCAGCGTTTCTCCAGGTCTCTTTGTTTGGAGATGCAGGTGATAGAAATATACTTTTTTTTTTCAGCTACACGGAAAGAACGATTTTGTTGGAAGGTCTAAAAATTTTGCTAAATAGATCTGAAAATAATTCTTGTTGAATCATCAAAATAATTTTGTTGGAAGATCAAAAATGATAAGCATTTTTAACTTTCCAACAAAATTATTTTGATATTCTAGCAATCAGTTTGACTTTCCAGCAAAATTATTTTGATTGTACAACAAAAATTATTTTCAGATCTGAATCCAGCAAAATCGTTCTTTCCGTGTATGTTTAGGTATATTACTCAATATTATCACATTTTTTATCACGTTAATCCGTAAAGGACACTTGGATGCGAATTCGCACCAAGCGAATTTTTTTAAAGTTTTATATCTTCTGAAAATAAAAAGCAAAATTAAAGCAAAATGTGTTTCTTAATGTAAAATTTTCTGACCAATCGATTGATAATATTTAAAATTTTCGAAAAAAGAACGTAATTGTTTTCAAATTTTGTGTTAAACAAAACCATTCAAAGGAGCTTTTACGAGTTAATATCGCTAAAACCGGCAATTTTTTGTCAAAAACTCGCCAAATTTTTTTAATACGTTTGCAATTATTTGCCACTATATCGCACGTCATATGTACAGCTGAGCGATTTAATAATTCTTCTTTGTGTAATTATGAGAATAATCCGTAATCTTGTTGCTTCGTATAAATTGCAACGTATATAAAATGAAATGATCTCGCAGCGAATGTGCCATTTAGTCGGCAAATTTTACTTGGCCATCGCCGAGATGATTCAGCGGCTGTCGCTTGTTCACAAATTGATCTCGATGCCGTGCACTGATTGAGCCAGTCTTATGACAACTTTGCGTTTACGAGCGCGCGCGAAAGGGATTAAATTGAGCGCTGGATCCGCGACGCGGGCTTAATTGACTCACTGAAATCCGTCAGGGTTCGCGACTTTCGCGGTCGCAGTCTTCGGAAACGAAGCCGATCCCTCAACCTTTAAGGAGGCATAAAACCCGGTGGTTTCGGGGCGCGTCGTTTGCATTTGAATTATACATTTGTGCGTCGGAAGGCACGCTTCTCGCTCGCTCGCTCGTCGCGCGATAATTGGATCTGTAGCTTTGCGTAGCTCTTCCTCAAGATGACGAGTTCTTGGATCTGAGGTTCTGGAAGGTTTCTTCCTTTTTTTTTATGAACGTGTTTTCCATCATATATAAAATTGTACGACGATTGTCGTAAGTCTTGTAGGAAAATTGCTGGACTCGTCGAAACATTAAGATTGTGGAATGTGCATGTGGATTACTAAGTGCAGATATCTCAGATATCTAGATCTTTGCTCGCAGTAGTTTATAAGTAATTAATACCGATTTTTAAGTCTTCGCGGTTAATCGCCAATTGATTAATTTTCATCTCTATCATCTTTAAGGCCCAGTTCCATTAACTTTCGATTCATTTACAGTCTACTCTCAAATATCTATACTCAATTTCCGCCTTTCAATCTGCAGCTTTTAATTTTTAATTCCCGTTCTACGTTTATTACTTTCAGTACTTTAAATGACTCTCAGCTTTTAGTATTACCATAATACATTTAGATAGTTTTTTTTTTAAGGAAGAAGGGAGATTGCTTTAATTAAACTTTGCTTCAATTTAATTAGTTTTATTCATGAAGTTGCATGGTCTATTATTCATTATCGGAAAATGATCTTTCATGTATAGCAGTCGTGTATATCCGCGATGCAAAGTTGCGACGAGAGGTCGTTAAACCTCCCCGATCCTCGATCGCCCTGTCGAACCAGTATCGCAGATCGTTGTCCTTTCTCGGTCGTACGAGAGTCTTTGATCGTAACGGATCGGGGCACAATATCCGCAGTTCCGCGGATCTCTGCAGGAAGTGGCTCCCACCAACCGCAGAAATGAGTTTGGCGTCATTACCAGCGTAAATCGTTGATCGTAAAATCCGAAGGAACAATCGCGGATTCGCTATAACAGCGTGAGAGGACTTATTTTTATTTATTGAAGCATTTTATCGCAGTCCTCTTGCGTTATTGCGTCCCTCGAACATTTTTCCATGTCGTATTCCAAAAATTTGACGCTCAATTCACACACACACACACACACACACACACACACACACACACACACACACACACACACACACACACTTGGAAATTATATATTTTTTTCTCTTGTATAATATTTAAATGTAACCAAGCTATTTTGTTGATTTTAAAGAATTCGTCTCGACGTCTTCGATTTCACAAGGTTTATTATATTGTTATGAAAATAATTTCGTAAATTTCTTAAATTTACATGGTTGTATTCGTTCACACGGTTACCTTAACTGTACTTTCGCCTATTCCCATTATTCACGCTATTGTTATATTTCAACAGGATTTCAAATCTCTTCGGAAAGGTCATCTCTCTCAGCTCGTGGTTTACAACTGTTCACATTTTATTTCTCAGTGAATTACACGCTCGTTTTGATGATACAAAGTTGCTGTTCTACACACGGACGCGCGCGGATTTTACTGTCGCGTCGAGAAGCGGCAAGGCGAAAGACTCGTATCGTGGACTGTAAATGTTACGGGATTTATCGCGGGGTAGGGCGCGGAATCGTTAGTTAGTTGCAAAATCGGAATACATCGCGGCCGCGAAACGATCCCGTGCCTCTCTCAGGCGAATTAGTCGGCCTGGCAATATAAGTTTACAGCGACTGGATCGGCGATTATAGTCCGGTCTTAACGATTCTTGAAAGTTGCAGCGGGGGCCCGAGGCGACTCTCCTCTCGTCTAACGCGAAGGATTTCGCCGTGAAAGCCACCGTGGAGACTTTAACGTCCGACGACGAAGCATTCCCGCCGTCTCGACAAAGTATCGTTTGGTAGGATATTTTGCGAAGAAATTAAATGGTAGATGTTGATCATATACGAGGCTGTTCAGGCTGTTTTTACGTTGATACCGATTCCCGGACAAATTCGGCGTTAATATTCTCGTGATGAAAATTAAATGAAAAATCTATTTGTTTCCGAAAATCTCAATAGACACAGTATCTTTAATTAACAGGGCTTATTATAACGGAAGTAAAAATATATATATTTGATATTTTTAAACAAAATTAATTTTGACTTTTTCGTAAATATGATTTATATTTATAATTGATGTAATAACTGGACCTCTTAACGTCTTACATAAATGTTTTAATTTGAGATGATTATGTGATTAAAAATAATATATATGCATATATTGTATAAATGTTAGGTAATATTTTTTCTGGTTATCTCATAGCATATAGCTTTACAATAAGTTTGTCGTAGCGACTCGAGTACATTTTGTCGTTGCCTCGTTTGACGATATGTAATGACAAGAAGAATTGTAGACTTCTACACGCGCTGGCCGCTGTTATTCATGAAAGAATGTTGTGGCGGTTTTATGAAATTTTGCGAAATCCGTGTTGTCGAGACACGTTGTCGGGAGCTCGGGGAAGTAGTAGAAGTCGGTAGTATAAGTTTACAGCACTGGTTTGACACGGCGATTAAGCGGGAGGTTTAACGATCGATTGGAGCGAGGTCTCTCCCCCGGCTGAAAGGCGGGCGATCC
Source organism: Wasmannia auropunctata (assembly GCF_000956235.1). Lineage (NCBI taxonomy): Eukaryota > Metazoa > Arthropoda > Insecta > Hymenoptera > Formicidae > Wasmannia > Wasmannia auropunctata. The sequence continues at coordinate 240,293 of NW_012028721.1, read as the reverse complement.
AATACGCGACGGAGGTCCTTCGATCCTTCTGCGGCCGGCCGCAAACAGGACGGGGCGGACTGACGAGCCTTTCACAATGTAGACGAGGCTTTCACAATGTTGACGGGCTGCGCAGCCATTCTACGCGAAATTTAATTGGGACTTGATTTTCGAGTTTATTACACGGATACGATATGCATGGTATTCTACGCGGAGAGCAATCTGCCATTCTCTTTCCCTTAGATATCCACAGCCTTGAGGAAAAATTTATTCGATCTACAAGTAAACGTGTAATTAAATTTTTTTAATATTAGTAGTATTCCAGCTAATAATTATAATTAGCTAATAATTACGTAATTAGCTTAATAATTATATTTGTTTAGTCTTTTTAATGGATATTTACGAAATTAAATTTTCTTTGCAGCAACATGAAGTAGCTACAGTATAAAATAGAGACACAACAAAATTTTTCAATGAATAAATTTTTCAATAAATGAATTTATGAACAACATACGTTTTAATCAATTTTAACGTAATCTCTTGAGCACTTTGATGTATAACATTGCAAAATCTTGTGTGATGTGCGTAAAATTATTCAGCAAGACGAACCATCATGCATGGAACATATAGCCATGGACTGAAAGCTCGCTTCTACGAGTTCAAGTATCGTTTTTATCACTAGCCCAAAACCTCAACGACCGATCGTAAAGCTCCGATTTAAACGCCTCGCCTTATGGCGTTATACGTTCGGCTTCGGTTTCGCTTAATGTCCTCACAACCGTGCGGCAATGTTTCCCTCAAATTTCAAGCTAGGCTGCAACATTCAGCAGTAACCTATCAAAATTTACATAAACGAGATTGTATACATTTTAATTTACTAACTAAATTAACCTAAAGGAAAGCAATTAATTAATTCAAGATATAACCGATTTGTAATCGAAAAAAAAAATAGAAATTATTTTCCGGCAAAAATTCTAAAAAGTAGCAATTTAAAGAAATAATCGCAAAGTCTTGTATAAGTAAAAATTGTTTTGTAAAAATAAATCTCTAGTTTTAATAAATTGTATTTTGCATTAAAATTCTTAACGGTCAGATTTTTAATTTTAGATTGAATGACTGTGTGTTTATTCCTCTGTAAAAAATAATTTCCATATGGTTCAATCACCGTAAATAATTCTTTGTCATTAAAAAAATTCTTGTATAGCAGCTCGTATAAAGTCAGTATTCTCGCGCATTTATGAAATCTAATATATGGAGAGGATTCAATTTTTGAATATATAACCTTCGGTAGCTTTTGTGCGATAACTGCGAATTTATATTCTGCAGTCCTTCTCGCGATGCATTCCCTCGCACGATTTCATACCTTCCACATGTTTTATAGCGGCGCAAGGTTGAATTCCACGAGGTTCGCGCTTACCGTCCTTCTTCTCGTAGGAAGCTAATCGCGAGAGTGTTAACAGCGGGTCATTTTTTTTCCTCCCCCGAGATTTCTGCACTCTGCTCAATACGCGCAGAATGGTTCATAAATAATTCGCGGGGAGAAGTTTACGCCAACCGAGTTGAAATGGCGAGTCCGCGAGGCGCTTATTATCGCGAGATGGCGTCGAAATAAGCATGGAGTTTCTCCTGAACGTCCGCCCCTTCCTATGATCATCCTGCGAAGCGATAATAGGCGCGTATCGCAGTCGTATAATCTGCGAGGAACAAGAGACCGGCGGGCTCTTAATTGATCGCCGTCGATTAACGTCGGCGCGCGAGTTTTGCGCGAGCCTACGCTATCGCTTCAAGTTAGTTAGCAACTTCTTCCGCGACATGGGGCGACAGCATTCTTCGCAACGACGGGCACGAGAAAACGAAGCAGATGAATGACAGCCCTTCGCTGTCACATACTCCGTGGCGATTTCTTATCGATATTAGGGCGAAGACTGACTTGCACGTGAGTGAATTGTGCCCAAGACGTTGTCGTTGAATTTTTTTTTAAATAAAGACTTAAGAAAGTACAAAAATGATCTGGATGATATATATAATATATAGTAGGTACATTGAGTTTCCAAATATCAATTGGTTTAACCAATTTTATTGTGACTCTTTATCAGAATTTTTATAAGAATTAAGAATATACTTTTTCTTGACTTAATAATATTGGCTTCGTGAATAATATTCTAAGCTTATGAATTATTACAGATCGGCTGATGAAACAATAAATCCTCAAAAATGTTTTTCGGAAAAATGTTATGTCCCGTAAAATACAAATAAATATATTCAGAGAGATTCTTAAAGCTTTAATTAATTATCGCGCTATAATATCTACACACTGATATAAAAAACTTCCCAAAGAATTTGCTCTTCCTCGCTCTACATTTTCAATGTCATCGATATGTCTAAACTTTATTTTTGATTCTACTGTTCGCTTGTCTCCACTGAACGTGTCGTGAAACACACGATTTTCTCGCGAAACACCCGTTAGATCGCTGTCGATGGAGAGGAGAGCTCGGCTTGGTCTACTGCGTGCGTGCACGCATGCAAATTTGCAAGTTTGTTGTTAAGCACAAACGGGCCCCGGCTTGTCGTTCGTCGGCGTGAGATGTGGTCCGTCAAAAAGCCGTAAAACGCCGTGGGCCCTCGTCGTTCCCGGGCCCTCCTGCCCGCCCGCTCGCGTGTAAACCCGCACACGCGTACACGCACGAAGCTTTCGCGCCCGCTCGCTGCGTTTATTTGCGTCGGTCAAGTCCCCGGCTCTTTAGGGCCCCGCTGCTCGTTCCCAGGCATCGCCTTAAGCGGTTCCTCGACGAAGATAATAAAAGGCGCGCCCGCCTCGCGCGGGGTCCGATCGACCCGGTAAACTCGGTGACAACAACGACACGCGCGTCTCTCTTGACGCGCAGAAAATGCGCTTCTTCGTCCTTCTTTTCCCTCTGTCCACTTCTTCGTTCTCCTTTTCCCTCTGTTCACTTCGTCGTCGCGTCGAACGGACCCCGAAGGGCCTCTGGCTTTCTAAATCTTATCGGTCGGTTGTAAAACTTTATGTTCACGCCAGGACGAGAGGCGACTCCGAACGACAATAGCCTCAGAAATAACGCCGCAAATTTTCACAGGCGGAGTAGAGGTAGAATGCAAAACAATGGAACAAGGTTATAGAGTAGGCATTCATTTTTTGTTCTTTCTGTCTAATGCAATTGGAATCAAATGTTTTCTTTTTAGAATTCTGTGCAAACGTGTCTAAATCTTGTCAGAGAGAAAAAATGATGAAGGAAAATAATAAAAGATGAATATGTCATCAATATTGCTCTATTTTTCAAAGATTTAGAAGAATTAACGCGAGATGTATTCATTTGAATACAATTAGGATCAAAAATATCTTTTTATTTCTTTTTATTTTTGCAACAATTCGCTGAGAGCAAAGTCATGACCGAACGCTTAATGGTGAACAGGTTTCTCGCATTAATCTAAAACGTTCAAGATGGCTGCGATGACGGACTGCGAGCAAAAACGGCCGTGTTTTGGTCATGGGAGTTGTGCAGCAGGGTGGTGGCGGCCCGAGACTCGGCGCGGCGGTAAGGGTGGCCGTAAGCGGTCCTGTCCGCGCTTTGCGGACGTATACCGATGGATCATCCGTCGTCACCCCATATCGCGGGCGGTCCTCGAGCGTAATTTATCCCGTTATGCTAATCGGGACGATTTGTCTAAATTAAAAGGCGCTCGGCCGTTGATCCGCGGTCAGATCCTTCCCCATTTTCGACCCTTCCCGTCGTTCTTTCGCCACCGGCTTTCGTCACTTTCTCTCTTTCTCTCTCTCACCACCGTCGTCGCGCGGGCGCTCCATCATTATTTCTGTCGTCGTCGTTGTCACCGTAGTCGTCCGTGGTGGCGAGAAACGACCGCCGGACACTTGCCGGCCCCCTTCTCCCTCCCCCCTCTTTCCCCCGAGGGACCGACGGCCGTGTTATCGCGGCCAAATCCCGCGGATGATGAGACTTTAGTTTATTGTACGTGCGGCTCGCCCCCTCCTCTAGGAAAAGACAAAGACACGCCGTCCCCTCTTCCTCCCTCTCTTTGCCGACAGAGAGCGGTTCTCTGATGCCCACGGATTTGCTTCTCCGCTCGTCGACGAGGTCCGAATCGAAGCCGCAAATCCTACTCCGCGCACGAGACCCGCCTGCGAAATGAGATTCCTTTGAGAAAGGAAAAGAAGAAAAGAAAGAAATGGCTCCCGGTCGGTCTCGCCGCCCGGGATACGCCGCAACGGTGCCAGGTCTCGCGGGACCTGCTGCTTTTGAATCGACGGAATCTCGTCAGCTTGTTCTAAATTTCTATATTTTTACAGTTTTCTGAAGCAAATCACAGAAAAATTCTATGATTTTTAAGAACACACTTCTTAAAGAAAAAAATTGCATTTTTTTTTTAAGTATTAAATAAATAAAGAAAGAAAGTATTAAATGAAAGTATTTTGAAAGTATTTTATATAAAAAGTGATAAAGGCTGCAGGGGCGTATATAATTTCAGAGAGAGCACATCATAAAAAATCCGTAATACACATTGCTCAACATTACGTCGCAACGTTATGTTTCTTCTTCCCTCTCGATTCGTTTTCTTAGAGCGTTTTATCGTACATCCTTATAATCATCTCTCCCAGGATGGGAGGCCAGGATAGACGGCACCGTTGATGACACTCGATGACGATGATGAAGGCGATGATGCCGTCGGTCGCCAATGGCGGGTATAGTAGGTCGAGCGTTAGAGGCTGCAAACACGGCAGTGCTAATATCCAATCACGTCGCTTCCTCCGGCAGTGAGCGTTCGATCGGCTAATTTTCCATAATTAAACTGCCATAAAGTCGCGCCACGGCTGGTACTCGCGAGGTCCGCGTCGCGGTCGGTCCGGAATTAATCGGAAGAGAAGGATTCGCTAATTATTCACACTTGATAGATTTGAATGCTAAAAATCGTAGCTCCAGAATCGATTTAATTTTTCTTTAAAGTAATAGGTACATGTTATTTATCGTAAGATGTTGCTCGTAGTAGAACGGATTTATTTTTCCGTTTCTTACATTATGAAATTTTTTTCTAATGGCAAAGATTTTAATGAAAGATCTGTGAAGTAAAATTGATTCTATATAAGCTATCAAAACATCTCGAAGTATCCAGAAACTTTCTCTGTTTGACTGAAATTATATTTAAGAACGTTGTTTATGTGTGAGTTGTACGTGATTTGCCGAGCAAACTTCCTCGTAATTTTTATATCTTTATTTATTGCATCATTTTTATCAGAATTTGTTAATTTCGCGCATAAGGAATCACTCGATCGTTCTCATAACTGCTGAATCGCTTGTAGATGATCGGTGTAGGCAGTGCTAAACGCGGTCGCGGGCGACGCGCGGGCGGACTAAGCTATACTGCGCTGGCATGCTAAGCTATATAAATCTGAGCATCTTATGGCGGCATAAGTCTAAGGATTAACCGGCGTCCTCCACCGGGTACCAGCATCTCGCCAGCGTTACCGCAGGATTGATCCCCCGCCGACTTTCTTCTCACCCGTGGAATTCTCCACCTCCGTCTCGTATATCCGGCGTCTGCGATATTTCTCTTCTCTCCGAATCGGCGCGCCAGCGGCGAATGTTAATTTTTCCGAGAGGCTATTGTTATTCGCCAGGGCGTCCTGATTAAATCCATTACCCTCCCGGCCCGATCATCCGGTTTTCATGAAAGCCTCTTTCTTACGTCCATCATAGTTTTTTTCACGAAACGGGGATGATAAGTTGATTTCTTTGTATCGATGGTTCTCTCTTTTTTAAAATAATTAAAAATTAAAGGATAATTTACTATAAATTTTACAGTATTTAAGCATATATTACAAATGGCAATAAACAAAAAATGTTAAACATTTAAGAAACTTATAATTTATCTAAAAAATTTTATTTTTACACTCTTATATAGGTTTTATATTATAAACTAACGTAAACATTATGTTATATCTTACAATCTTTCAAATTGTTGGAACATCTTTTTGTTTAGAGGTGTGCGAATAGTTCGAATTCGAATCGAATCGAATCGAATCTACTGTGATTACATGTTAAGAGTTTGTTTTCGAATCTGTAAGATTTGAAATTGAATAGTTCGAGAATTTTGAATCAACAATGTTTTGATTTCGAATCGATCACCTATTTCATTTGCTTTATTTATATCTCCTGCGCGATCAATTATTCTTATCTAATCAATAAGTATTTTTGATGTATATGTAATGTATCCATATAGATTAATATAGAAAATATTCGCAAGCATTCGAATTATTCGTGTTTACACATATTATTAATTACATATTTTCTAGTTCAAAATGTCACATAAGATCATGATTTTTTTTAATGAGATATAAATCGAAAACAGGTCTTCAGTTTGTTTAAATCATTGCGTAAAATAATGTAACTCATAAATTTTGATATTTATTACGTTTAAATTAACATGTAACGTAAATCTGGGAAAATTTGATTCTGATTTGATTCGATTCGATTCGACCATGCAAATGCTTGATTCGCACACCTCTATTTTTGTTACACCGAGCGTATATATTTCAGGGTAACAGTAGGATACTGTAGATTTAAATCGCGAATACATATCGTCGGAACAGAATAAAAAATGCGCGAGTATTCCCGGAGGATCTTTAAAAGCCATTTGCGGCTCGGGACGAATCGTTTGACTAACTTTCGTCTATTTCTATTCGAAGGAAACGAGGCTGCTTGGTATTCGCCTCAATCTCGAGTCGCGGGTAGCTGATGGGGTGGCGAACGCCACCGAGAGAAAGAGAGAACAGGCGGGGGGGAGTAGTACAGGTTTCCTGGGGGCGGCTGATGAGGTATTGATGATAGGATCGCGTCAACACCAGCTGAGCCAATTACACGCCTAAATCTCTCTCTCGCTCCCTCCTGTCCCCGCGCTCTCTCTCTCTCTTCTCTTTCTGCCGCGGAATTACATATCCCTTGCATTTATCGCTTTCGCGTATTCTAATATTGATCGATTAAACTAACTCGTGACACCGATAATAGAACATAGAAAAACATTTATTCTGTAAGAGTATATTTATATATGTATATGTACGACTCATGAAATCTATAAAGAGTGTGAAACATTTAAAGAAATATATATAGACATATATATAATTATAAAAAAATATTTAAAGAGAATTGTTAATTTTTACTTCATCATCTGTCTCTTTTAGTTCTAAATATAGAAAGAAGTATACATTCAGAACTGATCAAGACTCTTGTATGTCTAAAGTGTCTTGCAGAATCCGTTGACTCCTTTTTTCAGGAATTACGTGAGTTTTAGGGAGTTTGGTGTATATCTCTCTCTCATTCTAGATATTAATTATCACACGCTTAGCACCCGTTGACTCATAAAACGAAGTCCGTAGCGCGTTAAGTATTCTCGCACTTTCGCGGACTTCTCTACAGTCATAAAGTTAAATGTCTCGCAATACCAAGTTTCAGACTGGGACATTGTCATCGCGCGCGTTTCACGGATCGCCCGCGATACGCTCTGTGACAATCGCGCGCGACAATATCGTTAGTTAAGCCGTCGCCGGTCCTAAAGGATGAAGGGCAGAGTTTTTATGGTAAAAACCCGCGGTAAAATCGGTCTCTCTTCGCCCGATATCTTATCTTACGCGGCCGCATGCGATTCGTCCGCCACTCTAATACCGTTGTCCTTTTTCTTTTGTTTCAGGTAAGTGCAACCGCTATCAGCCACTCTAAAGTAGTAGAATGTCAACGCCGTCTCTTCTCATCGACGGCTTTATCTTTACCGCCGTTCGCGTATACGTTCGTAAGTAGGTGGACGTGCGTCTTAGACGAAGAGCGATAAGAAGCGTGGCCGCGCCCTCGCGCGCCGGCAATAATCAGGTATGAAAGTGGGCCCGCGAGGAGAGGTCCTCTCTTTTATGCCGCCCGTAAGTTCTCACCGCGACCGATGCGGGATGCGAAATGCCTCACGCTCGCAACGTTTAATTTTATTCGATAATCGAGGGTGGGGGGGGGAGGCTTCCCCAGGGGAACTTCTTTTGATCACTTTTTTATTTTTATTTTTTTTTATATTTTTTTCGCACATTTGTCAAACGTCTATCGAAACAACTGAACTTTTTATTCTCATCCACCTTTCATCGTTGATGAATGCTCTCCTTTAAATAAAAAAAAAAAAACGAAAATTTGTTTTTGAATTTTTTTTTATTGTGCGTTTAAAACTATAAAAATAACTTTTGTAGAAAATATTTTTTTTGTTTGCGTTAGTTTCCAATAGAACATCGAGCGTTTGTAACACTTCGATGAGTAATTTCAATTTGTAAACTGGGATATCGCGACAAAAGACAAAAAAAAAGATAGTTGAATACATTTTCGTTTCTTTTACACGGCGCTGTCAGAGAGATGTCTTTAAAATTACGCGTTAAAGTCACACATTAAAAAATTTATCGATGTAATCACGCGTTGATTGAAACTAGGCAGCTTCTGTATCGCGTATCCGCAATGCTGTTACATATGACGCGTGAAGCACCGCGGGCATACGTTATTCCTGGCGGCGCTTTCGGTGAGGGGCGACACGCGCGCAGAGGGGGTAGCTATTTGTCGCGACGTGGTTCGCCTCGCCGCCTCCGAATAACAAACTGGTAGGAAATAACAAACGCGTTGCTACATTGAAATAGCCTCGACGGGTCGTATCTCACGGCCGAGATAGAAGGGAGGAAGCGGCGCTTCGGGAGGAAGAAAGAGAGAGAGAGCGCGGGGTCGAGAGAAAAGAGAGAACAGGAAGACGCGGCTCCCGAACGGAAGAGAGAAGAGAGGCGTTTTCTTCTCTCGCGAAATCGCCTCCCAAATCTCGCGTGAAAATTACCCTATTGTCGGGCGCGGCCCGACCGTTTCCCTCCTCTTTCCCATTCCTCCCATCGCGGCGACCTCGTATTTCATCCCTCGGTTACATAATCGGCTTTTTGTTTCACGTTTTTATCCCCGAAGCGGATCCCTTCCCCCCCCCCCCCTCCCTCCCCGCCTCCACGCGCGCGAGCGCCGCGCGGCTACCTTTCCGCCGACAGGATAGAACTGGTCGGCAGATCCGAGGGGGATGGTGAAAAAGTGCCCCGAGGATATCGTAAACCTTTTCTGCCCCTCCGCCACGCCTGGTTCTCCTACCGAAGTCGCGCTCGATTTGCTCTTGAGCACCTCTTCGTGGTTCGCGCACTGTCCCCGAAGACGACCCGGTCTAAATCGACCGGCAACGAGCGCCGGGGGGACAGGGCCCCCCCCCCCCCCGGCTTTTATCTCTCGAGGTTAACCCTTAACTCACCCGACGTGTGGTCTTTGTCGGATTAACCCGTTCAAGTGGAATTTGGTGATTTTACGAGCGTATAGAAAAAAAAAAACAGTTGATTGTATGTATTCTTCTTATATAAAGTATCACGGTTGTAATTTTTATCAAGTGTTTCATCATAATCGCTCAATAACATGCTAGCGCTTAATTAAAAATCCGTTGATGAAATTCAGAGAGAATGTTACATCACCGTAAAATAAAGGCAGCAAGGATTGGTTTGAATGCAAGATTTGTATTTTTTTTTTAATTTTAACGAAACTGCTGCAGAAAAGAAAGCTGCTTTTGTTCAATTTATTAATTACGGATCTACGAGTGAAATTTTCATATTCCATAATGATACACGGAGAGAATTTACCCCTTTTTTTCCAGTGCGCTTTATCGGTGAATCTTGCATCGGGTGATTATTATATACGCAGCCTCTCGAAAATCGCAAACCTCCCCGTTTCGCGGTGGCATCTTTCCTCGTAACGAGCGCCGTCACCTTAATCAGCCTCCTATCGGATATCACGTCCCAATTAACCCGTTTTAACGACCCGCGCGCTCACCCCTCCCCCTCCCCCCTTTTCTCTCTTTCTCTTTCTCTTTCTCGCCCTCGCCGTCGCATCCGTTCCCCTCTTTTTTTCATAACCAGTCCGCTGCACTCGTACCGAAATGTCGAAAAAAAGGCGAAGCACCGCTCGGTCATTCGGTACATAACGTTGAGTGGTAGTCAGGTATTATCAGGGGTTATCGACGTATAGTCCGTGAAAGGGTGCGGACGGGTAGCGGGAGGGGGAGGGGGGGGAGGTCGGGGAATGGGGGGAATGGATGGACAGAGAGGCCGATGTGGACCATATGCCGCCCAGTATGCTCAACACTCTCTCACCGGGACAGTCCAGTCCTCGACTCGAGGCCTCTCCTCTCTTGTTCGCCATTCCCCCTTTTGCCTCATCTCCCATGCCACCCTTCCCACCTCGCCGCACCCCTCGTCCTCTGACCTTCTATCATCATAATCGATATATTATACCGCGGTCTGTATTTTATTCACGTGTCACACCGTGGAATGCGTTTGTTCGGGATATTGTACGCCTCTCTCTCTCTCTCTCTCTCCTCCCCCGTTCTCTTTTTCCCACCCTCTTCGTTTTTTTTTCCCGCCGGTTATTTGATCGGCGAGATCGCTTTTTTTCCCTTTTTTTTTCGACGCGGCGCATTTTTCGAGATACGATTATGGGTGCCGAGGTTGCTCTGGAGATCATTGCGTACGGTTGAATTAGACAATGCCTGGGGATAATAACGAGATCCTTTATCGACTAGCGCTCTTGACGCACAGTTCTCGCGAAGCATATCAATTTTCGGGCAAATTAAATCCAAGTAGTTTCGATAAAAATAATATTTAAATATATTTAATTACAAGTATATACAATATTCAATATAAAAGATAAGGAAACAAATACATGATAATAAAATGCAATAAAAAAATAAGAATTTATATAAATTAGATTATATATATATATATATATATGAATGTATGTGTTATATAAATTTCATCCTTTATAATGAATTGCAAAATATTATTTATGTATACGTTTTCCGATCAACCACAGTTTCATTGATTTTATCCAGTTGCGAAAACTCATCCGTTTGTTATCTCAGTTTTTCTCATTTCTGACGGTATCACAAGTATTTCTGTGCACAAAGTTTCTTGATTATATCAGTGACGTCCAGTGGCTGATGAAATAACTCCGAAATTTGTCAGCAACGAATCAAACCGTCGCGTTTCTCCACCAGGTACAAGTAGGCCAAATGAGAGAGGAGAAAGAGGAAAAACAGAAGAAAAAAATTTTTGTTAAAACGCTCACGTCTTTTATTGGGAAACTTGCTTATCCCGCTTATCGCGCACGAGTGGATATGTGAGGGGGAGGTCAGCTAATGTCGCGTTAATTTACAATTTGCGCGACTAGCGCGACGAGTCGCGCGAGGAAACGTCGATATCGGCCATCTGCCGCCGATTCACTGCGGTCATCCCGCATAATTCTCTGCGGTTGTCGAAATCGTTCACTATTATATCCCGCTTGCGGCTGTAAAAACCACGGCGGTTAATTGTTTTTTGCCTTCCCTCGGGGGGGAGAGGGGTGGTAGGCCGAAATAGATTACGCATGCCAAGTTGCGTTTTTGCCGGAGTATTTCATCGTCGGTGTCGTAAAATCACGAAAAAGTCTCGCGATAATCGAAATCGCGTGAACGAACGAGAGCATGAAAAGCAAAACTCTTTCAAATAACGAAAGTATCGTATCTCTCGATTTACAAAATTATTGTGCGCGCTTAATGCAAATCAAAAATAAATTAAACAGATTAAAATTATTAATTGTCACGGCTAATTGAAATTGCATGTTAGGAATTATTGACATTAGGCCGTGTTAAAGCTTTGCCCACTCTACTAAAACTTCAAATTATTAACATACGCTGCATCGAAATTCCATGTTATTAACATTGCACCACATCAAAATTCCTAACGTCCTGCAGATTATGTCGACGCAATGAAATTCCAGCTTTGCCTTTCACGTTTATCACGAACGAATTTGACGTGACATTCTAACTTTCGCGTTGGCGTACGCCATCTGACACATCTGTCTTATCACCAGGTGATCTAGCTTATCATTGACCACTACCGCATTTTGCGCTTCTGTCGTCATCGCGCGAAGCCACGCGCTGGGGACACTGGTTTACTTTCGGCTGTGTCCGAAGGCACACGATGTGCTGTTTCAAGAGACTCGACTCGCCTCTTAACCGAGGCGAGGTAATAAAATTCGAGGGATTTCGACGTAGAAGAAGTCGTCTACCTACGTATTGTGTCTTCCGTGCGATCAGAGCGCACTTCTTAGGCTTTGTACCGGGCGGACAGCTGTCCAGAAACATTTCTCTTTCCACTCCCTCCTCTCTCTCTCTCTCTCTCTTTCTCTCGCGCTTCGTTCTGCCATCTCTCGAGAGTGTTCCTCCAGTTTCTCCTTTTATCACTTTTATTGGGCACCGACCACTGTCGTCATTGAAGTCAGAGCCGGGGTTTATGGACGCGGTGCCATTCAGTAGGCAGGAAATGCCACGGCCGATCCTCCTGCGCAGGATCGCGACTGCTGGAGAACTCTTTCACGCGCGCTCGCGAGCTCAATTGGAATCATAAATTATCGCCGAGAAACCGCGCCGGTTCTCTGTATCGCGTCGTGAATTATCGGTGCGGATGCTCGGCATCATAAATGACTTCCAAAGAAACGCACCAATCTCACGAGGTTCGGTACGGTGGAAGTCCCGAGTAAGATGTTTCAACCCGCGAGCGTGGCCACGGCAATTCGTCGAAGAGCCGAATATAATTTTTGCCGTCTGTGCTCGAGGCAGAGAGGAGACAAAATATTTTTGTATTTTAATACGCTTGGATTACACAACGGAACAGAATAAAAATTCTTTCTGTTGTGCACTTGAACAAAAAATCCTCTCTCTCTCTCTGTTGCGTCAACAGAAGATGAGAAGAATTATTTTCGATAATTTGATCCGCGCTTTTTAAAAATGGCGTGCTCATCTGTCTGTCAAGTGTTACAAATTTTGAAATGAATATAAAAGCAGAATATACAAGGAGTGTCGCACTACAGTACAAACGTCGAGATTTGATGGCACTCATGAAGCTACATGAAAAGCTTTTAATAAGCATAAAAAAAAAATCGAACATCGTTATCGACGTTGAGTGAGTATACATGTTACTTTGAAAAAAAAAATTCGGAGAATTCGGGGTTTCGGTTTGGATATCGAGCGACGCGAAGGTCCCGCCGCTTCAAATCTGCGGCGGATTGCACGCGGGGTTTAAATTAATAAACGGCGTTCCGCGGCGATTTCGTCCGAATTGAATTAGGTATACGTGTGTATGCGCCGCGCTTGCAAATTCGCCCGTCCGAAGTGCGACGTGAGGCCGGAGAAGCGCGGGTGTGAGTCGTCGCTTATGCGAGTCGACTCGACCTAAAGAGAAATAAAAAAAAAAAAGGAAGGAACGAGGAAGAAAGGCGCCGCATGCACGCACGCACGCACGCACTCGGAAGTAAATCATCCCGAAAGCAATCGGCTGCGGGCACCGACCGGTGATTTACAACAAACAGCTAGGTGTTTACTGGCGTTTGCGACTCGCGACTATGACGACCGGCGCGAGTAAAAATCGATTCCGTTCTCTCCGAGAAGAGAACCCTCGCGCGCGCGAACGCGCCCCGAAGTTTCCGCCGCGGTTATTTACGCCTCATATTGTTCGCTTTGACGAGCGTAAACGTCGACGGGCCGATTTATGACCGACGATCTTGCCCTGTCCGCGACCGCGTCGCGAAACCTCTCTCTCTCGCGGCGACGTCTGCATTAGGTCGACAATTATTGCGCCATTAGTGCGTCTCGTCGGGGGTGTACGGGGAGTGGTGCAGGCCTAAGGGTGACCCTTCTCACGGGTGGTCCAATTGAAAGGGAGGAGAGACATCGACTCGTCCAAAACAACCAGACCCTCATAGATCTCCAATCTTTTCGTCTTTTCGTATATAAGATCCCGCGAACTTCTCGGTTTGTTTTGTAAAGTCGCCAGTTCTGAAAATCTCGAAATCTATCTTGAATCTCACTTGGATATTGTATCGTCTTGTATAAGACGATCGGTTAACCGATTTAAAAATTCAGAGAATCGAATGACGTCCGTGTACTTCGTGCACGTGCCATGTTCAGGGGATGTTAACGGAACGTGTACTCGCGAGTCGCACTCTTTCGCCTCGTTCTCGCCATCGTCCTGCGCACCTCGCGCGGCCCGCGTGCAGCTTCTTCTCGGCGAATGCATCTGCGGCCGTGGATGGCCGCGGTCGGCCGCGGTAAGCCTCCTTAAGTCCGTAACTCTACCGTGATTTGTGTCCCCGCTTTCGCTCTCGGCTCGTTCGTTTCCTCTCGGTCCCTCCGCAGGGACTCACTTCTGTCCCCGCGGAGAGCCGGTACACCCACACGCCGCGCCACCAGGTCCACCTCGCTGTCTCCCCTCCCCTATCCCGCTTCTTCCCTCCATGCCTACCGAGCAATTAACAAGTCCCCCTCGAGGGCTAATCCCGCTAATCCCTTGACTGATGCCCCCGTCCCCCCTCCCCTCCCCTTCCCTTCCCCTGCACCCCATCTTCTGGCTCATGTCCATGACCCGCTGCGCTCTCGGGACGAGCTCGTTCCACTACCAGCATCCTTCGAAAGGATGCTGGATGTTGGAAGATCGCAAGATATATTGCCCAGCCTCTCGACGACTCTATTCTCGCTCTTTCAGCCGTACGCTTTCGCACGGGCGCGGACAGAATTCTTCTTCGTGTGGGCCCGCATGAGCATCGACAGCTTTACATCTTTTGCGAATCTGTTAAAACCTGAGGAATTTCGAAAGGTCGTTTTTATATATTTTTTTAAAGATCACTTTTATACTTCAGAGACAGTACTAGAAAATTATTCTAATTTTTTTATTTTTAATTGAATCAGTACATTTTGATTGAATTTTTACGTTTTATAAATATCTTTCAAAACATGCTAAAATTTCAAGCTGTTCTTTATATACCTAGTGCATGCATAATTATAATTTAATTAATATTATAATTAATATTTTCGACTGCGATTTAGTGAAGAACTTAATAAGTTCCGCATATAATTATCCGAGAATTCTAACACAATTCAGCCTAGAGCTTGCATGCTTTGAATTTTTAGAAAATGGAGTTGTGATCTTGCGTATAGTTATTTATAAAATTTATAAAATATCTAGATAAAATTTTTTTGACAGTAATTACTTTCCAAAACTAACGATTTATTGCACGTCACTGACAATAACTAGTGAGTCGCCGTCAGTTTTCATGCTAATTTCGGGCATACGCGATGACGCGGCTGTCATCTTCGCGAAGGAAAGTATTGGCTGCTGATAAATGAAACGCGGAGGAGCGTAGCACGTCAGGACATGCTCCAGGACATTTGTCATCTGTAGGCCACGCGATGCGATTTCGCGTGGTGACTGATGAACCACTTTATGGCCAAACAATGGCCGACGATTTATTCCTTCGTCGTAAAATGCTAATTCTCACACCACAGTTGCAAAGCGACGGTGACTTCGTGGCGAAACGCGGCGTACGATCTTCGATTGTCCCGTTACCGCGAGATATAATCGTTATCAATTAATTAATGCCTGACATCTCTAACAAGTGTGTCTGTCAAATGTCTCTTTTTTTCTCAGATTTTAAAAACTTTCGCCAATTTTTCTTTGTAACCAAGAAAAGGATTTTTAATTATATTTTAATTAAATTCAATAGTATATAAACACGGCTCTAACCGATATGATTAAAATAATACAGCTGTTTCTCCTGGTCTGATGAAATCCACGATCGATATGAGAATCTCTGTCGGCAGCTTCCTCACGTTGCATTAATAAATAATATAACAGCCGTTTCGCAATTCTTCGCTAACAGGCACGGATAGTTAAATCGTTAAATGTCGAGAGAGTCGGTCGAAGATAGCTAGTGTGACTCGCTTTCGAAACGCGTCCATTCAAGCCGGATCGTGTTTAACGTCAAAAGCGACGTTATGTTATCTCGTACTGAATTACCGATCCATCGTTCACACGCGGGTAAAGGTTACCAATGAGATAATGCGACACGACTCTCATCTCGTTGTCGAGAGAGAGGAAAAAATTTCTCTCATTTATGTCTGATGCATGCGTAATTTCTCACGACAATGTTAGCATAAAATTGGGAATGTAAAAATTTTTATTTGGCAAAAAATTACATTGAAAAAAAAAAAAGAGAAAATTATTCGAGAGATAGAGAATTTTATTTCAATAATATAAATGGTAAAAGTATGGATTGTGATATATAAAAATGATATAAAAAAATGAAACGCAATCGTCGTGGCACTGAATGTATTCTTAAATAAATAATATTTTTTTTTTATTCTTGCAAATCTGTGAGCGCAGCATTTATAGAGCATTCTTCAATTGTGATTAGACCGATGAATGAATGTTTCAATTATTGCTTGTCAGCCGACTTCTTAGCGAATAATACCGAGGAGCAATTCGCCTTTCGTGATTTCAACGTGTTGTTGTCACGGCACAGCGCGGGGAACACTTTTGATCAATTTTCCGTGCGTCATCGAACCGGGAAACGGGACGCTTGAGGGAACAGAAGGGAGGGTGAGAGGGGGGGGGTGAGTCGCGGGGACCGCTGTGACGGTGGGGGAGAGGGAGGGTTGCGCGCACGCACCAGGGGTAGGTTACACCGTGGAGTGAATGTCATTTATACCGAGCGGTGCGGTACACATTGTTAGCGCGGCATGACGGGGACACCACCCCTTGTCAGGCATTGTATATTTTTTGGATCGCGATTTAGCCGTGATGTACGGCTGCGGCTTTGCGCGTTATGCTAGTCATACACGCCCGTCCGTCAGGTAGCGCGGGGTAGCGCTATCGCGGGCTCTCTCGCAGCTTGGAGTGGAAAAGTGTAGGCGTGTCATGGAGATCGAGTGGAGTCGGAGACGGGGGATGATCGAAGCCGCAAATGCGCGCATTATTCGCTAAGAATTAGATATTTTCTTGTTATTTTAATTAAGTATGCAATTCGCCAAATTTAATTGGCATAATATAGTACTCCTTACAATTAAAATTGCCCGGTATATAGATGACTCTTTCAAAAATTTATCACGTAAAGCTTTTTTTATATAAATTCATGTTTTCTTAAAAAAAAATTTTTTTTTAAAGAAATATTTTTTTAAGCGATATTGCTTGAATTTATCGTATAACGTTTATAACTGAACGTGTTAACAAAGCGATTCTCTCATATTTCTAATCCAGTGATATTGTGGCGCAGCAATTGCAGCCCGTTTAAAAGCGACGCATCGTGAAAGAAATGAATGCTCACGCGGCGAATAAAAATTATTTAATAATTGTTAACAGTGTGCGTGTACGTACAGGTTTACGTATGCATGTATGTGTTTCGCGCGACAGGTCCGCGACATATCGGCGGTATTTACTCCGCGTTGTGTAATCTACCCCGTTGTCAATGGTTTTTTTTTCATTCTACCGTGTTCCTTTCATATCCGGGAAACAGTACCGGGATACCGAATCCCTGTTACACGTGCGGCGACTATCGTGTTTTCAAAAGCCATGCGATTTTTCGGAACGCAATATCTCGATTTGCTCGCGCGTAGCGATTATCCCCGAAAATTATTGTTACTGTTACGCGACAATTTTTAGCGCCGTTTCGCGCTTTGCTGATACTGTGATTCGTCAAAATTTATAGACACCCGTTTAGAGTATCCTCAAACTGAAAATGTTTGATAGTCGTATCGTACATTTATAATATTATATGTGATTGATAAAATTAGATGAAATTATTATTGTGTTCTGAAACACGTGAATATCGTTAATTCGCCACGTCTGAATACTCTTAATGACAGAAGTTTTAGCGGAAAAATTATAATTAGAATTCGGCGCGGTTTACTTCGCGCCGAATATATTAATTCTGTTACATTATTGCTCTACTCGCAACTAATCGTCCCATGTCATAATTGATTCCTTTCGAGACTCGAAAATACACCGTGCCGATCGAAAAGTTCGGCCTCGACGGGAAATCACGCGCGATATATCGCGGAATTAATGGTAAATCAAACATACCCCTCGTTCACCCCGTTTCACCCCGTGTCAGTGGTCTTGTCGCGCTATTACAAGGCTACAATGGACCGGGGATCCACTGCGAGCTATTATGTCGCATTTCGTTACGTCTCCCAATACAAATATCCCCGGGGCGATGGCGAGTGATAAATCAGACTTTTCGTACAAGATCCGCCATTGTACTCACCCCACTGACACGAATGGATATCGTTTCTTTTTTTTCTCTCTGTCTCTCTCTCTCTCTTTCTCTGTATTCTCCGTCCTAACCGGTCTCATGTGTTCGCGTTTGAGTTCTTGTAACTGGTGGGACTTACCGGGAATTATCGTCTGCGGTTGTGAGGATCGATCGATGCAAATTAAGAGCTCCACACGCCGGAATGCATCGACTGTGAATGATTGCCTTCATACGCGATTATGACGACGATGACGATGATAATTGGAATGCTAATTAATTGCGATTATTTTTACTCGCACTTTTTTATCTTTATTGTTAAACGAAAGTGTCGATGAAATAACGATTTGATCTCATTTATCGGTGTAAATTCTTTTATTTTTTATACAATTGAGAAATTTCGAACTCTTAATGCATATATTAATTATTATTATGTTCCAATTTTTTCATTGGATTATTAAAAAATGTTTGAAATATACATACATTTAAGATAAATGTTTATTTGATGGCTTTTTTGGAATTTATCTATTTTGCAGCAGATATCTAAACTTGTCTGTGAATCGAAAGATGATTTTAATTTCATTCTTTTGAATGAAGTTAACATAATAAATGATTGATCTACCTAAAATTTCTTATGCGCTTCGTAGCACTTACATGAATATTAATCATTTTTATTTTAGAAAAACCAGCTTAAAATTATAAATGGTTAAAAATACGTCGAAATGCTTAATTGAATTGAAAGGTCGAAAGACGACCACGTTTCTCTCGTCGGACGCGATTTTTCTAAATGTTTCCGGTTTTTTCCTCGACCGACAATGACAACGAGAGGTCGGGGTGTCGGTTACAAGGCGGAACAGAGGAAACGACAGGTCGGACTGTCGGCTAAGTGGAGTAGCAGAGGCGACAGAACAACAGAGAGAAGCCGAAGGGAGCGACATGAGTGACACATGGAGCGTTGACAGCTCGCTCTTCTCTCCTCCCCTCCTCTTTCTCTCTCTCTCTCTCTCTCTATCTCTCCCCTCTCTCTTTATTCTCTTCCTCCTTCAAATTCTCTCGCCGAATGTCATTACTCCCAACCTATCCATCCGGGATATCTCCAGTCGAATTAGTTTCTCTGGGTCTGAGTAGATCTCTTTTCCCGGTCAAAAGCATTATCCAAGAAATATTTATGCACGTGCTATTATTTCAGTACAATTTTGCACTGAGGTTACAACTAAGACATGATCATTTTTGCTTTACAAGTAAATAGATAAATAAAATCTGATTTAACTGATTATAATATCTAATAATTCTATAAAAATCATAAACAGTCGAAGTATAGGTGTAAAGAGAAAAATGTATGTATTTATGGTTTCTATTTGATACAACGAAAGTTGCAGAATCAATATTTATTTTAATTTAATTATTAATGTTTATCTTTATTAATTTCTGACTTCAAGAAAAAATAATTGTTTTGACAAATTACCGTTCCACTTTGTATAGTCATACCGTTATGACAGGATTGAAAAGAAAATAATTGTATCCATATTTGTGCATTTCTCTTCATTTTCATTTGTGTAAAATTATACATAATTTATTGCTACTTAACTTTAAAGTCTGAAATATAAATAAATATGGATGACTGTCGTGTCAGAGAGACAGAGCACGAGTCTCTTTTACTCAGAGACGAAAAGCGGCAAGTTCGAAATCCATAGGAAAGTTTGACGGAGGCGAGAGGCGAAACGGCCAATTTATTCTCTCGAGAAGTGAGACTCGCAATCATGGCTTCGTTCGGCGAAGTTTGCTCGCTTAAATGGCCGTAGATCCGAGGTGGGGTGGCTAATCTTCCGGCGAATGAGCATGAAGCCGGAGATGTTCCTCGCCGGCCTGCCGCTTAAACGGTGAGCAAGCTCACGGAGCTCTCGGCAAGTGTGAGGGACGGGGGAGGGGTAGAAAGGAAACTTTACTGTGGGGGCGAAAGAGAACGCGGTATTACCTTAATCACCCGGGGGCCCGGAATATTGTTTCAAACGACTCGCCGCCATTTTTGGCCCGCGCGCGAATTAATACGATCATACCGGCGAACGACGTCGATTGTCTATATCGTTTGCTTGCCTACAGACCTTTCGATCGCGATTAACTTTTTTTCAGTATCAAAATTTTAATTTTATTTTAGTGTACATTATCTACATATTTACATATCTATTAATATTTAAATAACTGGATATCAAATTAAAATTATCTTTTCTCTTTTTTTTTAAAGTGTACTTAAAATAATTACATTATATATTAAAATAATGTTAACGTTTGTTAAATAAGATTGTTTTAGAAATATCTGTTTAATACAATAGGTTATATTATAATATTTTGAATAAGCTTTCAAACAATATTTCTTTTTTGCTGTACTCCTACTTTGCTAACGAACAATTTCTTGAGTATCTCAACAAGAATGGCTACGTTCCGCCTTTTGGCCACTTTTGGACTCGGATCGCTGATATAAAAGGAGGAGTACGGCGAAGTCGGTC
This sequence comes from Wasmannia auropunctata, assembly GCF_000956235.1. Taxonomy (NCBI): domain Eukaryota; kingdom Metazoa; phylum Arthropoda; class Insecta; order Hymenoptera; family Formicidae; genus Wasmannia; species Wasmannia auropunctata. The sequence continues at coordinate 219,631 of NW_012028721.1, read as the reverse complement.
GAAAGACGAAAAGTTTGAAAAATAAATAACAAGGTGCTAAAGCGGTTGCCGGGGACGAGCTCCCTTCGTTGGGGAGCATCACAGCTCCAGGGGTAAAAAGAGGCCGTTTCAGGGGTGAAATCCGACCAAGTGGACGAGAGACGGAGAGGATCGTCAAGCGGGAGAGAGAGAACGCGTAAGCGAGAGAGGGGGGACTGCGGTCGAAGAGGCCTGTTTAACAGATTTAAAAAATCACCAATAATTCCGAGAGGGGGGGAAGGGGAGAAAGTGAGAGAGCGGCTGTTTGCTTGCCCCGGAGGGGTGGGATGTGTAACTACCGAGAGCGTAGTAAGTGAGATCGTCGCGGGGATGTCAGCGGGAACGTCATTTTTCATTTTAATGGTGGCCCTCTTCTGTCTCCTTCGCCTCCTCGGACTTTTCTACCGTCCTCTCGACCCCTCTCTCATCCCATTTATTTGTTTCTCTTGTCTCCTCCGCTCCGGAGTTTCTACCCGTGGTGCCCGTTTATCCGCAGCCCCGTCCCTCCCCCTCTTCGTCTTCGCCCTTCTTATCCCCGTTACTGCCGCTTCTTCTTCTTCTTGCTCCTGCCGGCTCGACAGCTTCCTTTTATCTTGGCGCGAACGTCTTAATAGCCTGCGGCCGCTCTTCGCGCCCGACTCGCTTTCTTCCTTCCTCGGTCTCGTCGCGGCTACTTCGCGGCCACCGACCGTCGAAAGCCGTTGTTGTGGAGGTGCGCGTTTCGCATCTCGTGTTTGGGACTTGGACTTTTGGTATTCGTCATGCAAGAACGAAGGATTCTTCTAATAAAATAATACGACAATGATAAAGAATATAATTTATCGATGATAAACATATAATTTATGCTATAATATTTACACGTTTTTAAAGCAAATAACATAAGCTCGCAATCAATTTGAGTAAATTAATTTTTATGCGCGATTAAGTATTTTTACTTGCCTCTTGATTAAATATAAGCTTCGCGTACTTACGTTCACTTCGAAAAATTATTCCCGCTCGTAAAAACGGGACCGTGCGGGCTTTCTATGCCGCAAGACGTAAATGGATTTATCGCTGTCGCTTAAAAAGGCTAAACTCGGCGAACGCGAGACAGGAAGAACGCGGGGATCGCGAAAAAAGCGACGATGCAAAAAGACGGGGGAGCGATCGTCGCGAAAATCGTGCGATTCACCGACGCGACGCGGCGATCAGAAAATCGACCCAAAGGCGTGCCGCGCGATCTTTTTGCCGCAATGATCGCAATTGGAAGCGGTCGCGATTCGACGTAGCTGGGTTCCGCGACAACCGGTCGACGGGGACCGCAAGAAAGATCGTCGGGGACGTAGCTGTAAGCTCGAATGACAGTTACATGTCAATACTGAATTGAGAAGCGGTTGTATCTTTTTCCTCTTCGTTTGATCCGCTTTTGCAAAAAAATATCGCAAATATTTGAATTTGCGCTGATCGTTTTAATCCTTTTCAGTGGAGGTTTTTTTTTCTCTTATAAATAAAAGTTGTAATGCAATGTAATACAAAATGTAACACGCAGTTACTAGTTTATTCAATTTTATTTTTCTACGAAATGAATTTATGAAAAAAAATATAAAATGTAGAAATTAATTAATGTTGTTGTAATTAATTTAATTTAAATTGATTGGAAAAAATAAATTTTCATGTTTTATTATGAGCAAATATCTTGATAAAATATTATGATTGTTATATGCAATAGAAATTCAGAGTGCCTCCACTGATTTTTGTCATTTTTAGTCCTTCGATAGCCACATTGTCATATCTTTACGAGATTGATCTTTCATCTCTCGTTTCCGCCGATAGAAAAACCGTCGGAAGAAGGACACAGTATCGGGATAGTTTTAAAGTTTCAGCGAAGCGATACGGCTGTCAACGACAATTCGACATCGGTCAGGTTTTTCCTGTTTTGACAAGGCTCCGACCGGCAACGATTTTTCCCATCACGAATCCGTCAGTGAAACTTCCGACTAGAGAATATTGTTGGATCGTCTTCTAAAGAAACTTCTTAGGGCATCTGTTCGAGAAAACAGGAAAATAAAATCGTGTATAGGACGTGATTATGATGACAAGAAATGGATTTTATTTTGTGAAAACAATCTATATTTTTAGTGCTCGTAGGTTTTTGTCAATAGTTGGACTTTTGTATTTGATGTAAATTTAAATATTATACATAATTTATATATCTCTCGTTTGGTAATATTGTTATGTGATAATGTAATTTAAAAATTATTTTTCTAAGTTTGAACAATCTTCAGCGAAGTAAAACCGCAACGCTATCGAGAAGCGCATCACGCGTGAATCGATATTTAAAATTCAGCAACGTCAATTAGAGGAGAACACAATCGATAATTGACTATATCTGTGTTAATAACTTCCATGATGTTCACCAGACCTCACGGGTACAGGATAATCATCCGGATGATAATTTCTACATCAATCCCCACGGCGTTAAAAGTCTCGCTTTACCAGGTATATCCGATTACATCGATGTCTGTTACTCGGAATCGCACGCATTCATGTCTCTTTTTCCCCTCTTGCGTCGGATAAGCATCGGCTGCGGTCGCGAAAGAGGAGAGAAAATTCCGGACGCGGAGAGGAAAGCGCGACACAAAAAAAAGTGTGTGTATTTCATGTAACTTTAAATGAGGAAATAATCTCGGCGCCCGCCAACGAGCTTTTTGAATTAACAGCCGTCCGGCACAACAAGCTGCGTTTTATTGTTAATGCCTCGCGCCATTTTCGCGGCCACCACCGTACGACGTATAATTATTCACTTCTGTTAATGAACATCTGATTTCGTTATTAAAGCCGTCGCCAAATTTTTGCACCGCAAAAACATAACTTCACGTGACATTTGTAGGAAGATGATATCACATTTGCGAAGCACTTTTTTCTGAGGATAGAAGGTTACCTATGAATTCTGCATAGCTTATCAGTAAATTAACCGGTTTCTTTGATTTATTTTTTATATGTCAATCTTTTTAGGAAATGATAAAATAAATATCGAGAATGGAGAGATAAAAAAAAATTTAATAATAATAAATAGTAAGGAATTTAAAAAGAATATTGAAAAGTAAATTGTTTATGACAATTGTTCTGCAGCGATTTATTATAAAATAGCTATATGTAAAATAATTTTATAGTCCTTAATGCAAGAGAGAGTTTCTCTCTGTTTAATTTTCAGTATCTTGCAATTCTAATTCTTTCCTTATAGTTAACACAAGAAGTTATTTTTCCAATACGCGGTTTATATTTTATTTATTGTATTTTTTGTATTCATTGCGCGCGATGCATTTCCATCATCCGACGATATTAATTCGCAATACTTAAAAGCATGCATAAAATCGTTGTAAATAAGACTAAACGAAATTAACCAACGCGAATCGAACACCGCGCTCATCATCATTCGGGAAGACCTAATTTAAGACATCCCAATGAGACCGCGTTCTCCTCGCACCCCCCGTTGTATATTTAATATCACATAGATACTTCCGATAAGCATCGTCCATTAAGAAGTACAGAAGGCAGCGTTCGACGAACACTTTCTTCATCAAGCAAGTAGCCCTTCGGTCGTGGCTGGGGCGCTGGCGAGCGCAGGGATCGGGAGAGAAGTGGGAAAAGGCCGAGCGAAAGGAGAGACGAGGGAGGGAGGGAGGGGGAGGATGAGAGAGGAGGGGGGGTGGGAGCAGGCATACAGGTATGACTGCTGCTGTCATATATAATAACCGCATAAAACAGATACGCGCGAACCAACCAGCCCACGAATATATTATGTTGCCGCGGCTAATTTACGATTATAACGTACGTGTATAACTATCATTGTTGATATACTGCCGCGACGGAGCGGCCGGGAGCGAGCTTGTGGATAGCAGGAGAGATCGAGAGAGGAAGGCCGAGAGAAGAGGAGAAAGAGATGGAGAGAGAGAGAGAAAGAGAGAAAGGAGTGCATCGAATTACTTTGTGGCCGTAGGAGAAAGAACAGTTGCCGAATCTCGCGGTAATATCTCGAGGGGAATAATCGCTCGCGACGAGGAGAAAAAAAACATACGAGTAATCGCCAGCTTCTCGCCCCCCCCCCTCCCTCTCGTGTTCGCGCACGCCGCTGCACTCGAGCAATTCAACGAAATGCGAATTGATTATGACGATGTCGTGGGCCTCTTATCTTTGAAATCCCGCGTTGGCCTCGTGCTCGATTCATGACTCCCGGTGACAATCGATCCGCTATCGCCGATATCCTCGAGTGCCGAAGGGATGTACCATCGTGACGATGTCGAAGGTCTGACGTAAACACCGGGCGATATGGACAGATTGACGTAAAATGATAACGGTTTATACATTCCGTGATGTAAGCGCTTTAAATCGCAGCATGTTTCGTCTTGAGAATAAATGTATGTATTTGTCATCGCGGCGTTAAACGGCAGAGACGATCGAGAAAGCAATTTAGCAAATTCTTATCAGGCCAATAGATTCATTACTGCGATTGTAATCGCGCGCATTAAAACGTTTTCTAACTTATTAATGCCTTTCATCATCGTTACTTGTTGGCAGCTTTCAAGAGTGCGATATCTACATACGTTTACGTATGATAACATATGGTTTAATCATGCTAATAGCATTCGCTTAGAAGCTAGTATACTCCTAGTATACTCTTCAAGCGAGCTATAATTATTTCATTAAAACCTGAGTAGAATCCTGTCTTGTGAGAATTAAATAGGATTGACGCTGTCTAATGTCGGGAGGAATAAATAGCCCGTATCTAAGCGACTTTTTTAACGAACTACTTTAAATTCCACTAAAAACGATCGTAAATTCTTTATTAAAAGAAATGACATTTTGATGCATGGAGTAAAGCGGCGCGGCGCGGCGGCCACCGAACCACTTCGCTTCACGCATTCGTTTTGTCAGCGTAGCGTTTCCTCGGCGATGCCCCGGCGCGATACGCGAGAAGAACGACGGGCGTATCGATGCCAGCCGAAGATTGCATTCACGTTGCACGCGCGCCGAAATTCGAGAACTTCCGCGAAATCGAAGGAATCGCGCGAGGGTATATATACTATACACGCTGCCTTTATTCTCCCTCCGGGTTTTTTCCCCGCATACCTTCGCCTAATTTCGCCGTAATACGTCGCCCGGGAGATTTCGAGCGAACCTCATTCGTCTTTCATCCCGCCCGATTGAACTCTGTGTTGTACGAGCGTAGAAAAAAAAATTGAAAATTGAAATACTTCGATAAGCAATAGCGCATCAGTTCCTAATTTTGCGTCTTATTTCCGATACCAGAAAAATCGGATATCGATCGTTTCTCTCGCTGCAGGTACATGCCTATACGTATATAGTATTATACAAAAATATTTTTAAAGACGCCTCTTCGTTCGACGCACGCCTGCGTGCTCGTCGCCGCGCACCGTCGTTTCTCACATCGCCCGGCGAAGTTCCTGCGGGAACGTGTTAATTCCGCTTGCGTGCGCGCTTGCCAGAAGGGCATAAGCGCATAAAACGATCGCGCACACCTGATCGCCGCGCGAAACTTCTTAATCCCGGCTCGGTCTCGGAGAAATGATGTCGGCCGTGTCGGCGGGACGGGGTGACCGGAGAAGGAGGGAGGGGGGTTGCATGTACGCCGACGTGGTTTACAGCCGACGTCGCCTCGTACATAGATTCCCGAGGGAGAGAGGCCCTCTTCCCTGGGCCCCCGCTTCTTTCTCGCCGCGCCGGGCCACGGCGATATTTTAGTGGCAGGGACCAGCACCGCACCACCGCCGCCGCCGCCGCCGCCGTTAAATCATGCAACTACCTCGCGTCGCGAGCCACGAGCTGGACATCGCATCCTCATTACGGATTATTCATTAATCGCCGGGGCCGACGTGTCTCGTGGGTATACCTGAGTTACACACGATGGACCTGGCACCTCGGCGCGCGGCATCTCGCCGCGTCTCCGCAGCAGACGCATTCGCGTGTTCGTTATACGTCAGTCCTTTCTCTTTTAAGAATCTTCGTTAAATATGTAGATTCGATTGAGACGAAATGCATCCTTTTACGATCACGCGAGAAAGGATAAAATTAATACGAACTTCTTCGAAAAATTAAGCAATTCGTTTTAAGAAAATATGAAATATATTAGTATCCTTTCGTATACTTTCTACTTCTCTTTATTCGTAACGAAAGAGACTTGAGTGACAGATTCATTAATGATTTTTAAGTCGAAATATTCTTACTGTTAGTCGAATATTGAATTCAAAGTGAACAAATTCAAAATTTTTTTGTTTTTAATAATTTATTTTTAAATACTTATTTTTTAAGGCACAAATGTCTGATTTCTTCGTTCGAGTGAAAAATGTTCGTATTTATGTAAATTTCAAATTCTACACTCTCAAAATACTTAGATATCCGGAATGCCTATAAAGCAGTCCCGCGAATTAAATTACTATTAGCGTCAAATAATAGCGTCGGCCCTCGTGCATTTCGAAAGAAAGAGGAAACTACGGGGGAGGAACGGAGAGGGAGATCGGGGAGGAAATAACGACGGAGGAATGCGCGAGCGTCCGTTAACGGAGCGACGTACGTAGGCGACGTGTGTACGACGACGGGCCCCTCGAGTACAGGCCGATCGATAAAACACGCCCGTAAATGGATAACGGCCGGACGAATGACGGAGATTTCACGAGAGAGCTGAAATCACGAAACGCTGGCAGCTGCCGGCTTTCGAACGGTCGTGCCATTAACGATCATCATCATCCTCGCGAGAGGATCGCGTCCCCCGCGTCCCTCCCCGCCGTCGTAAAATCTTTATTTTCCGCCAGTCGATCCTTCCGCGCTGCTCTTTCGTTATCCCCAGCTCTCAGTGACAGCATGTTAATAATAACGGGCCGCCGCGCTGTGCGAACTCGTTAAACTCTTTCGAATCTTTGTTTATTAAAAGCAAAATCTGAAGCATTTATAGAACACAAGGAGTCCCGTTAAAAGAAGCTGCTAAATCAAATGCAGCACATAATAACTTATAATAATCATTTGATTTATTAAAGGAAGGATTTAAAAGAAAATAATTGAAAAAGGAGAGAAGAAAAGAAGAAAATGTTCAAGATAGAATTATTATTATTATATGTTGTAATGATTAATTCTCGTTCCGCTAATTTACAACAAACATTAAATAGAATTTCATCAATATAGAATTATTATTATTATTATTATTATTTCACTGTCTTTCATTCTGTTTCTGAAGCCATCTTTGAAGATTTGCCTCGATACTTCGCAATAACGAGGAGGAATATGAAATGTTCACGTGTGGGTTTGCGTGTGCAGTTGTATTTACGATAAAACGGGATAAATCGATTTTTGTACTTTTGGGACTGATGACGCAGTTTTGCGCTTTACTGTCGCGCGTTAAACTGGACACTTTAAATCACGACGCGATAGAGTTTCGTCTCAATGCGAGATTGGCAGTAAAGTCGAGTCCGCGAGTCGGGTTCTGAAGACGATTTGCTGCGAAATCGTGGTTGACTTCACTGCCATTTTCTTCTTCGCGTCTTATCGTTCTCTTTCGGATTCCACATACTTCAAAATCCCGTAAGATATCAGTCAACTGCGATTCTCGAGAATTCCTTTCGTCTTTTAAATAAACAATACTGTATTGATTATTAACAAAAATATTTATACTGATATTATTATCACTAATATTAAACTAATATTATTTTTATTAATTTATTTTATAATAATTTTGTTCTCCCTTTGAAGAAATGTGCACAAATAAGTGTCGGAAATTGATATACTAACATCCGCACTATTTTTCATCAAGATAGCGTGTTAATTTAAGTTCCCACAGATGGATGATCTCTTCGCGCCGGTTTGACGCTGCGTCGCTGGATTTCCAGGCTCACTTCCGGTCCCGATGCTCGGTACGCGTCGTACCCGGTTACAGGCACTTCCGTGGCCTACTAGTCATGCGCTTTCGATATCCGACGTACTGGCGCAATTAATGTTCACCATCAGTGGCTATCGGCGCGCCGCGCGTTTCAGTTTCCGGCGTGAACAGCACGAAATTGACCATTGGCGAGATGACCCCTTCCCTCTCGCCCCCCCCCTCCCCGGACGCATCATCGTGTGTCCTTTAACACCTCTCTGCAGAACTGCAGGATTTCTCTCCGTGGAAGACCCTCCGCCGCGCGGTCATCCGTAATGGCCGCATCTCCATCGCGCGCGATGTAACGCGCGGCCGATAACCGCCAACGCGGCCCGGATTATTTATGGTTCTTCCATCGGATATGCACGCGACGCGCGATTGTCGGCCGCGTCCGGCTCGCGATGCGGATTGCTATTAAATTCAGGATAATTAATTTAATTCGCTATTTCCGCGCTGTAGAAATTTTTAATTTAGATTCTCGCACTCAAATATTATGCAAATTTTATGCGAATCCGTTGATTTCTCACGTCCTCAATATCTCATCTTTGATTGGACGCCTCCAATTGAAGTCGAAGCCCCGAATTAACGCAAATATATTCTTACTCGCTGTGCTTTTACGTCCGGTATATCTATATATCGTACATGTCAAGGCGCTTGAATGACCGGCTAATCTCATGCAAACGGCAGGCACACGCGATACGCGTAATACTCCTCGTTATCCGCACGCTTACGCGTCGATTCGGCAGTGATAACAGCCGCAAGCCTGTTGCAGGCCGCGCTGTTAATTTGTATTCTGTTTATGCGATCCGACCGGGCGCGAGATGCCGGCCGCGCGAACGAAACTTTGATTGCGGGCGCGCCGAGCTATCCGCGCGAGGATATTTATCCGGGTCGCGATGAATCGTTATCGTCGCGCGCGTCGACCCCCCGCGTCCCGCCGTGCGCGATATTGCGCGAATATTTAATACATGTAATTACCTTTTTACCAATTTATTCGCCGCGCGTGTTTTCCGTATCACTCGACGCAATTAATAGTTAACGCGGATGTTCATTTTTTATGAGCGCGACAGAGCGTGACCGATACTGCGCACGTCCGGTGCATCTTGAGACTCCGTTAAATTCACCTGGCGAATATCGAAGAAGAAACAATTAAGAGCTTTTTTTGCAAATTATTTTAAAACGCGATGCCTCTCTGCGACGAGAGATGGCTGCAGTCGCTGCGGAGAGACTAGTTCCATTCGCGGTGTAAACGGCTGGTTAACGTCACATTTGTGTTCTTTATTAATAACAGGAATTAATTTCGAGCGCACTCGATGCACATCGCGCCGATATTATTTTTGCGCAATACGATGGGTGTCTGGAATATAGAAGCGCATCGAGATCTCGCGGGCGAGCGAAGATAGACCGGTAAAAAAAAAAAAAAATGTTAAACGCGATATGATTCGTTTTCGCGGCGGTTGCGACCCGCCGCATATCGTGACTTTCCGGATCAGTGGACGAGAATCGCCCGTTACCGGCAGAATCGATCAATCGCTATTTTTTTCGTTGTTGTAAATAAATGTGACAAAGCGCGCGGCGGAGAAGAGGTAATTTATTGGCAATAAAATCCCCGATGAATAATTGCCGTCGTGCTGGGTGCATCTTACAAATCGTTTCTGTATCGCGTTTTTAAGATAATCCAAGTTTCTGTCTGTAAAGGACACATGTAATCTTTAGCAAGCTGCAACATTTATAAAATGTATTTTACATGCATTTAGGAATCTTAGAAAATTGAAAAAAAATTTTTTAATTCTGTTCTGCATTATTTATAATTTTTTAACAAATGGTAATAAGTGTGTAACGTTAAGTTTTATTTATTTTAAGCTTTCTTCAAAGATAAAATCTAGATTAATAATATTGAAAATTTTTTTTAATACTAAAAATTAATTAAAAGTTAAAATAAATATTTATTTACAGGCTAGCAGCAATTTTAATGTGATATGCGATTTGAAAACATACGTTTGCAGCATAAAAAGATTGTTTAATACTGGTGACGCGTGCACTCTCGCGTTAGGACATTTTCAGTGACAAAAGGGTTAAAACGATCAGCGGCGGAATGCCAGGGGCGACCGGTCAATAAATAAATCGACAGGTCTCTTCGTACTACGTCGCCTTGTTCCTCTTGCCGAATCCTTCGGTAGAAGGAAGTAAAAAAGATGGGCGCGGACAATTAATAATTCGTGCCGAACTTCGTGCCGGCCAATTTGTCCGGTGCGAAACGAATTCCGTTCGTCGTGCCGCTTTTTCACGAGCGAGCGGAATCCGCGAAATTGCTTCACGAACGTCGGACGCAACTATGACGAGATCGTGAGCATCCTTCCGAGGTTCTCTGCACAGGTTTCCTAAACAATGTTTGTATTTTGGATTTCATTTCATTAGCAGCTACAATTTATATTTATAAAGTAAACGGTAATAGTTAGTATTTGGATTTACGAGCTCTAAATTAGCACAATTTTTGTATCCTCCGTGCTTTTCTGTTTCCAAATATAAGACAATTGAACTTAATCGCTGAAAATAATTATATGTATCTATACGTTTGAAAATTTTCTTAACAATTTACAGATTTCTTATTTTATTCTATTTTTTTACATAACAAACATTCCACGCTCGCATATACGCAATTTTTAGGAAAAAAATATTCAATAAGCTTTATTTTGATAATGCGAATGAAATATTCTGTGAGTGGTTGACAGCTCCATACGTTTTGCTCCGAATTTGCCAAAAAATGCGTTCCCGAAGTACGCTTGAAAAGTTTATGTATCCCGCACAACCGATAGGACAGCGATAGGCGTAATTTTGCGCGATCGACGTGTCGATGGGATTGTTTTCGTCGCGGTCTGAATTAATATCGAGGCCGATCGGTTATCGAACAATCCAGGCCGCTCTCGCTGAGCAAAAGAGATAGACGCCGCAAAAACACGCACACGCGCGTACACGTCGAAAACGAGAGATCGAGGGAGAGAGCAAGAGAGAGGAGAGAGAGAAAGAGGCATCGTCGGTATCCGGAACGGTGGAAAAGGACACGCGCGAGGGTGGAAGGGCGCCGACAGGGGGCAGGATCGGGCGACAGGGGGGAGGAGGAGGAGGAGGAGGAGGGGGGAGGGGAGGTGCACATTGACACATCGCCACAAAATTAACACATTCTTCTCACTCCACCGGCGGCCCGGCGACAATCACGAAATAATGTGGCCTGCGCGAGCGAGCGAACGCCACCGAAATGTGTGGCTGCCGTTGCGGTCTGTTATAACCCACCCCCGACGCGCAAAACCACCCCCGAGCGTTGCCACTTGCTGTGTGTCGCTGCACCGCCGACAATTATCAGGAACGTCTACACTCGCGATTTCACTCGCTACAGGTTACCGAATCGATCGCCGCGAGGCCGTCGCAGATTACGCGGATTCGTCACACCGAGGCCGAACGAGGTGATAAGGGGTTGTAAGTGCTTGATCGACTGTGCGGCTGTCAAGGTTGCGATAGTTGTTCAGTGGGGAAGTGAATATAGCGGATCTAAATAAAGCGCTGAGATACATAAATTAGCTGTCGCGTAGTTCCATGCACGCAACAAAATTATTTTATGTGCAACGTAAATAAAAAATAGAAATACTGCAGAATTTGTTTCGTAGTGTAAAATAATTATAGAGCTTTCGCAGTGTAGAAATTCGCTAAATTTTCACTCTACTCGTTGCTCGTGAATTCCTTTTCTTAAATGACCGATTCGTTAAACCGTCCCGCTGATTGCGCGCTTCACACGCAGAGTTTTCGACTTAGCGGCTAATAGATTTGCAAGATTCATGTCGATCAGCTTTGCGCGCTATTTGACTCGCGTAGCCGGTTGCGTTGCGCGCGACCGCGGGGAAAATTCAGCGAGATTTTGAATGCGAGTGCATCGCGGTTACGAACTCGGGAGATCGAAATTAACGTTCCGCGTTAATCGCCCGCGGGCTGCACGTGAAAGCTGAAAGTTTAATTATCCCGATAATTAATTGATTTCGAATGGCTCGGCGATCGGCTTCCGTTGATCGTCCATAATTCGCCGCAGTCCGCCTCTATGCTCTCTTCGATCTTTCCGCCGGGTGGCAGAAGTAAAACTGCGCCGAACCTCGGATTTATGCCGTTGCGGATTCGCACACTAATCTCGTGATGCACCGCGCCGTCGATCGCGTATAATTGTGCTTAATCTCCATCGTCGGGTGTTCGGTATAATGCATACCATTAATGCCCCGCTTGATAACGTTATCCGTTATGCTTTCATCAGTTTCAAATCCGGCTGAAAATTATTCAGCCAATGTTACTTATGCGCGCGGCTCGGAAAATGCCAACCAGTTTCATATTTTTTTTTCCCATTACGATAAATTAATAATCGTTGCCTTTATGTTCAATCAGATTGGATAAAAACCGTGTGAGGATAGTTTCAAATGTTATTCTTTTGTGATATTTATAATTCTAAATAATACGCGGATCACTTTCATCATCCCTATTTCAATTATATAATTCTACGATTAATCCCGCCTCTCATATTTTTCTATTTTCTCAATTTTGCGTTTTATATTAATGTTTTGTAGTAAACATTCAAATCTTGCTTTTTAATGAATTTCAACATTTTTGCCTTTTATCTTTTTTTTTATTTTACTGCAAGTCTTGAGGATATGATAATTTTATCAAGTCCGACTGTCGGGGCTAACGACCGTAAGCCGATCGCGAATAGCGTGATCAACGAGCGGAGGAAGAGTCTGGGTGGTATACACACGAGCATATGCGAGGAGATAGGGTTTCGATCATCTTCCCACAAGCTTCAAGGGAGGGCGTTTAAGAGAATCGCTCGTGGCGTCAAATGCAATATTTCACGAGCTTTACGAGGCAGTCACTCGCGATGTCTCGGTAACGTATAACTGGTGACAACGAGGTAACCATGAAGCGGTACAAAAATCTCCGCTTGGTAGGGACCGGCGCCTACGACGCTTCTCTCTCTCTCTCTCTCTCTCTCTCTCTCTCTCTCTCTCTCTCTCTCTCTCTCTCTCTCCCCGTCTGGCTAATTGTCGCTTATTAAAAACGGTCCTCTTTAGTACAATACCGAAGACGGCGGGAGTAGGACAGAAGAGGGAGAGAGAGGACAGCGATCAAAGCGTTTGCCGAAGCGTCCTCCGCCGGGAGGAGGTCCTCTTCGAGACTCCTTAATCTCCGCGGCGAGCAATTTCCGCCTCGGGAACGCCCGAGGGAATCATCGAGTCGCACTCGACGCCTCTCTCGCGAAAAACATAAGTTTTGGATAACGAGATCGTCCTTGCCGTGTGGTTTCAGAAGTTGCGGAATTTGGAAGAGAGAGAAAGAGAGTATCGGATGATTGTATCTTGATAAAAGTAGCAGAATATCGCTTGAAATCGCAAAAAAAGGACTGCATTTTCGAAATAACCATGTCTTGATTTTTCACATTCGGATGTTTGGTATTCTTTATAAATCCATTTAATTAGGCGATTCTTTCTCGTTCAGAAAAAACAAAGTTAAGTACTTATTAATAATGAGCATAAGACACAGTGCGTTTCACTGCGATTTCTCGGAATGTTAGCCCGTATACCCTCACAAATTCCCATATAAGAAATGTTTTCAAGAGGCAGAAATATCTTAACGAGCATCGCATACCAATTACCGATCTTTCAACAGCTGTCGATTAATAATTAAGTGTTACCGATGCTACCTCGTTTCCTCGTGCCTGTCGAGAATTAAATTGTCACTCCGGTCGTAAATCTCGCCGGGCGCAATTAACCCGGTCGCGTTTTCGCGACAGAAATAATTCGGATATCCCGTGCGTTAACGAGGAGAGAGAAAGGGAACGCCGAATGCCGATCGATCGCCGGTCGATTTCACCCGACACACCCAGTAGAGCGGCTCGAGGCGCGCCGTCCGGCTCGATACTTTCTTGTAAATTGTATTAAAACGCCCGTCTTTTACGACCGTGTCAAACTACCTACACGAGCATTCTCGAGAGAGGCAGGGAAAGGAGAGATGCCTGTGAGAGACTCGCGCGGGGGATAGGTGGGAGTGAGGGGGAAACGGAGCACGCGAGGTCGAGGGGGATGCTGCGTGCATATCGACAGACACACGCAACACGTGTGCGATCTTGCTGAGCTTCACCGCGTATGCATGCCGCGATCGTGTAAACGCGTAAGAAGTCATCCTTCTCCAACGGACTTGACTCTTTGAGTTCGCCGTGCGATTTCGCGGAAGCGAAAAGATCGAAACACTGACACCCGGCCGATCGTCTCTGTGGATTGTATTGCGAAAAGCGGAGAAGCTTGAAATGCATTTTATCTTTTGAGTTTTCTTCGCCAGAAAAAAAAAAGGATAGGTATCTTTGTGATCACAAATCGGTTGAAAGTTTGACAAAATATCTTAAGAATGTTACATTTTAGAATACGGGAACTTCTAGAGATGTAGAAATATACAGAGAAGCTTCATTCTAGCGGTGCTTTTATAATGATTTGATAATAGCAGTAATAATAAATTTTTTAACGCTTTATCATGTAATCACATATGTTAATAATCAATTTTTTTGCTAGAAAGAATAGTATCTTTACCACAAATCGGTTGAAAGTTTGACAGAATATCTTAAGAATGTCACATTTTAAAATGTGAAAAACTTCCAGAGATGTAGAGATATAGAGAATATTCATTTTAGCAGTGCTTTCATAATGATTTGATAATAGCAGTAAATTTTTTAATGCTTTATCAGTAATCACATATGTCAGTAATCACATGTAATTTATGTACGCATAATATTTAGTGTAATTCAGTGTAAAAATGTCCGCAAAATCGTGCCGTCCAAATGTTCTCATTACAAACCACATCATGATTCGTATTCTCCCCGCATATTTAACGCTAAATGCGAAACGTTTGCTTCCCTCGGATATATTTACCTAACATAACTATTATATTCAATGTGAATATGAGATGAAAATCAGGCAACAACATTTAGAGCTAAATATGTAATCAGAATCGCTGGTCCATATTCTCACCGCATATTTGGCTAAATGCGGCCGTCTGATTTCGTGTTAATACAAGTATATACAATACAAACGCGCGCAATATTGAAGTGTGATGAGAATTCGAAAGTCGTATTTATTCGTTAGATATACAGCGATCGAGAGCACAGAGATCGCGCGCTGCTTCCGGCGCGTGCGTCTCGATCGCAGCGAAAAAATTTCCTCGCAGCTGCGAGCGAACGAAAAAAAAAAAAAACGAGCGCTTCTCGCCGGTTTTTCTCGCGTGTATATACGACTATATCGCCAAGTTACTCGCGCTCCACCGTGTACGACGCCGCGCGTGTCTACGATCCCTTGAACCGGCGCGGCGCCCCTTGACATCCTCGTGACACATACGACGTGCCCCCCCTCGTCCGAAATCCCTCCTCTTGCAACACACCCCTTGCCCCGTCCGCCGCTTACGATATTGAATCCCGATTTTATGATGCTTCTACCGGTGCACCCTCGCGACGCCGCTCGCGGTGTAAACTTTTATTCGCGAGTTTAGAGGAAATCGGGACTGGCACGAAGGGCGGCGCCCCGTCGAAGCGACGGGCCCTTGCTCGATGGGGGAAGACAAAGGGTAGTCGAGCGTGCCGAGTCGTTGGCGCGAAGGGGAGGGGGGAGGATCGCGTTTTTACGCGGGAATAAAAATATGGTTACTCGATGAATCCCGTCTGTGCGTCGCTCTCGGCGTTTTTCGCCGGATACCCGTAAGAAGATGCAATAAATGCGCCGTGACACGTTCGCGAAAATTTGAAGATTTTAGTATTAAGATTTAGTTCCTCTCTCTCTCTAATTCTTTGACAGTTAAAGATCCGATTTTTTTTTTAATCGTGTTTCCTTGTACAATTCTTCGGACCTTCAGTCCTCGTTTTATTTTGTATTTTATTATATTTATATTCTTGGATTTCTTCTAAGAGAAGTATCATTAGAGCATTCTTGTGTGTACATAAATTTTATTAGTCTACCATTCCTCTCCTCACCTTCACGATTCTCTACTCTTAATTAGCATCATTTCGTACCTTTTACTCCGCATTCCACGGTCAACGTTATTCTCGATTGGCGAAACCTCGATCAAATCGCTAAGATGATCCGAACGGTATATCGTGCGGCGACATCGTGAAACAAAATTGTTAGAAACATTTCGCTCTCTCTCGAGAGAGAGACAATCTGGGAGGAAGACCAGCCGCGGTCGGAAGAAACGAAAGGAGCGCAACCTCGGACGAGTCTTTCTGTCTTCTTTCGTGACGGCTTTTACTGCCGGAGGAGCGCGCCGGGAAAAAGGTACATCCTCGAAACGTCCTGTATCTATAAAACGAAGATAGCCCCGGTACACCGTAATACCGTTTCGAGCGAGCGAGCAGCCGCTATTAATTAATGCTTTAGTACCAGTATCGCTGCTCTCCTTCGAGACGAGTGGTAGCCGGTCTCGACTATGGCGAGGAGGAGAACGAAGATGCCGCATTTCTGGCTGCGGGAGGAGGAGGGAAGAGAAAGAGAAAGAGAGCAAGAGTGAAGAGAGAGAGAGAGAAAGAGAGAGACGCCCGAGAGCGGAATATAGGGTTGCTCCTTTTCTACGTTTCACTTTGTAGCCACTCAGGGGCGGCCCCCGAGCCCTCTAAGAGCCGCCTAATCGACGCTACTAAACCCACGAGAGCATCACGAAAGGAGATGCCACGAGGGTCGTCGTATGTCCGACGTTTCTGCATAACTCCCGTGCCGAGCGGAGGGCGGAGGGCTCGTAAATCACACGCGGCGAGAGAGGAGGAGAAGCACACCGCGCGGCGCGAGGAACAAGGGCGATCCTCTTCGCGCGTGTTACGCGCGATTCGCGATTTACTTGTCTTCAAGAAATTTTCTTTTAGTTTTTATATTCTATTATCGTTTTTCTCTCTCTAGTTAAATTTTAACGATATAAATTTCTCTTGGAATAGATTTTATACGATATTATTAACTTATAATATAATTTAGAATTTATAATAAGACTTATATATATATATAAAGCATATTAATCTTTAATAGAATAAATGGATGCAAAATTATATTTTAAAAACCTTAATCTTTAAATACATAAATTATTTTTCTTTTATGTAAAATGATATCATGATTGAGACAGTAAAACTTTGAATAAATGAAAGAGCGATAAGGAAACCAAGCGGGGGGACATGTGTGAAGTTAGCACTCCAACGATAAAATTCCATACAGTTCTAATTAGAGTTCTCGTTTTATTTTGAAGAGACGAAGAGTTCCCTATAGTTTATAACAAGAGTTCTGCTTAATAACAAATTTTTAATTTAAATTTTTGATAAGAAATTAACACCGCATTTTTTAAATTTAAATTAAAAATTTGTTATTAAGCAGAACTCTTGTTATAAACTGTAGGTAACTTCAAAATAAATAAAAGAGGGAACTCTAATCAGAACATGGAAATTTTTTGTTGGGATGCTAACTTCACACACACATAGCGAGAGTGGAGGATAATAGAAATATTAGGAATAAATAGAATCTTTTTTTTTTTAATATAGGAGCTCGAAAAGAATTTAAACACACGTAAAAAGTGTTTGGCGATGCACGAGGCCTCTTTATGAAATTTGATCCCGTGCTTTGTGGAGGTAAACTCCGGTTTAAAGGATCATCCGGCACGTAGTTGGGCCCTCGCGTAAAATTAGTACGAGGCTAAGGATGTGCTTTAATATCAGCCGACGCCTGGTTAGTGAAACGCCTCGTCGCTCCAAGTAGTCGTGCAGTCGAAGGGGAGGATAATAATAAGGATAAGACTAAAGGATATTAGTTGGTACAGCCGAGCTCCGACCCCCATCTCGCACTCCGATCTTAATCCTCCCGGGGAAAGATCCGAGGCGCTGTATTTTCGGCTAATTGTTTGTTACCCCGTCGATGATCGCTAATTACTGTCGTCGCTAATTGTGTGCAACAAATAACGCGACAATCGAATTTAATCCCGAAACATGATCGTATATGTATACGAGACATCTTATGATATGCACGTTGTACGTTGAAAGAATAGAAAATTGAATTTTGTAACTCAATGAATTCCTTTTGCAAAAATGTTATATTAAATGCGCCAAAATAGAGCAATTTCTTTTTAATCGATTCCGAATGCACAAAGGAAATATATTATGGAGTGATGACGACTCTCTCTCTATCTTTCTCTCTCTCTCTCTCGTTCTCTGTCGCGCGTGCGCGCACGCACGTGAAACGCTACGATAATTTAGCGGAAATTCGAAGGAGGATCGGGAAGCGTTTCAACCACCGCACAAAAGGGTATTATAGAACGGTCAGACTCACAATATATGGGTAATAATAATATTTTGTGGATTAACTAAATCATCGCGCTCGCGGTGTGCGCTTTACGGTCATTAACAATGCGCATAATCTACTTACTGACGGGAAATCCCGCGTAACGAGCGGCTCGCACTGATGGATCGGCCGCATTGATCACTAAATTGATAGAATAAGACTTAGGGCGCTGAAGTAATTCCGTACAATTGCGAGATATCAAATTGACGGTCGATGAAACTCGTCTGCTTCTAACGATGGTAAACTATTATATTTATCGGCTGCAGAGATTGTTAATTTATTTACAATTATAGCTTTTATATTTTTTTACAAATGCAATCATATCGTTTTTACGTTGTCTACCAATATTTTGTTCTGATATTATTTAATATCTGAAATGTGGTTTTAATAGAACAAAAGTTATTTGCTCCGGAATGAAATTTTGTGTGAAGAGAAGAGGTATTTTTTATTATCTTATAGGTAAATTATATTTTATTATCGTATAATAAAATACAAAGTAATTTACATATGTTACTTCAGCTTGTATAAGCTTATGAATCTAATTTCAACAAATTAAATTTGGAAAAGATAACTTTATGTAATAAAATAACATTTTTAAGAGACTTTCAGTTTGGAAATCTAATTTTAAATCTAATGATTTGAACTTGACATTTTTTCACTATTGTAAATACCTCTGAATGCTTTTGGATGCATCCGCCAGGACGCGAATTCCGATCGAGACGCGAAGAATCCGCAAGTCATCACGCGAAAGCACCGGGGACAGGGCGCGTCTGTATCCCATCGGGCGGCGGAATTATCATAATTTAAACATGCCCTTTGTGCACGAGCGCAGCGTGAAATCGGTCCGCGCTACCGTAGAACGACGTCTTGCCGCGTCGTGCAGACTCGGGCAGGTGTGCCGAAAACCGGAAGCCTTTGGCCCTCGCCGCGCGCACGACTCAATGGACCGACAAATTCGAACTGTGACTTTCGACTGTATAATCCCCATCCCCGAGCCTTTTCATGCCACTGGGAAAGTCCCGGAGAGCGGGACCACGGCTTTTCTCGTTGACGGTTTGCCGGTGACATTATCGCGACGAGACTTTCCTATACGCGGATTCCATCTAATCATTATCCAATATGGACTTTCAGGGACGGACGATATTTTCTTTTACTCCCAATTCGTGTTCAATTAAAAAGCGTAGGGAGGAATGCAAACATATTTAGGATATAAAAGACGATGAGATTTATAATCACAATAGCTTTGCGCTCAAAGGAACATCTTTATCAAATTGTATTAAATTGTTAACTATAACCCCAATTTATTAGCTATATTCGTTTCGTCATACAGCATAGTGTTATATTACTTTATGCGCATAACATGTTTTTCTGTTAAAGATACATTACTGTGTTGATCACAATGAGAATTGCGAAAGAAAGAGAAAATATCGAGTTCTTTCAGCGTCGATAGGAATCGACTAACGCTCGCGAAAAGGTCTTAATAACATTTCAACTGATACATAGAGGGGGAGGGGGGAGGGATACGGAGCACGGCGCGTCCATAGTCCCGCGCGGTATATATTTATTTATGCAAAACCGCTTGTGTGTGCGCGGGCGAGACCGGATATATCGCCGGGGGGAGGGGGGGGCACGGCCGCATTCGCGATTTATGGCGCTGTCATTTTCGGTTTTGCGCTGCTCGACGTGTAAATCATTCAACCGGCCGCCAGTTCGCGCAGATCGGCACCGCAAGAATAATATCGATACGATACGAACAGCCGTTTATAGGCGATTCCTTTCTTCGTTACAATATTACCCGTATATCTCTCGTTTTGCGCTGTTAACTGAAAATTTCGACACGTCAAATATCGCGACTTGATTGTCTGTTGCGAAAACGCGCGCGCACACAGATCGCGCGCCAAATTATTTGCAACTAATTGCGTGGAAACCAGCTGCCACTGATTTATCACAAGTCAAGCGCAGATGAAAATACAATAATAATGAGATAGTAATAATAAACTCATTTAATATCAATGATTAATTAATATCTCGCGCGTATCCGAGAGGAAGTTGATACGTCTCAGGCGTGTACGTGTCGCTAGCATGCACTGCAGTCATTGACCATCCCCCTAGAAGGCAATATGAGAATCTGTGGGTCATTGAGTCAGTCGGTCAGTGGTGCTCCGTGAAGGGGGTCTTCGCGTCATCATCGGGCGAACGCGTGGCTTGCGCTCGAATGAAATGTAATTAGGAAACTTTTTAAGTTATCATGAAAGAATTGCTTATTCGCATTTTTTTTTATACTCTATTATTTGAAGTAAAAGATTGAAATAAATTTGAAGAATTTGTCTTGCGATAAGATTTGTCGTCGACGTGTGCTCTATATATAGTAAAACGCTGCCTCTTTTTTTTCTTATTATAAATAAGCGATAAAGTGCATTTACAATTACACACATAATTTACAATTCAGACGGTTTACGGAAATTGTGTAATTTGTTAATGCTTATCTGGTAATGATTTAATAATGACTTGATTTGATAATAGTCGCACATTGCAATTAAAATTAATATAATTAGCTTTTAACAGCTCACATTTGGTATCTGATTCCTATAACAGATAATGAGATGTGTTACTGTTAAAGTTTAGTTATGCTTTATTATACTCAGGTTATTCTATATTAAAATTTAGTTGTGCTTTATTATATTTAAATTATTGTATAAAATTGAGGTAAACTCTCTCTCTCTCTCTCTCTCTCTCTCTCTCTCTCTCTCTCTCTCACTCTCTCAGTCACACTTATTACAATCGCATATTTCCGCTAAATTTTATTGGCCATCCCGGTGCGCGTCGGGACAAAGAAGAGGCGCAGGCGAGAATCGTGTGCGATTCTCGCAAACCCTCGCCGCGCAAACAACCCCTAAATGCCAAGCCGAGGACCACTGACTGACTGTTCTGACTGACTGGATGACTGACTGACTGCCGTGCTACCCGCGGACACAAAGGCCCGGCTTTGTGCGTGCCTACAGATTAGTGGACTTATATACAAAGTCATTCACGGCGAGTGAAGACCCGTATCGTTCCTCTCTCGCCACCCCTCGTCGTAACCTCGTCCTTGCCCCCGTCCGCCCCGCCCGCCGTTCTCGTTCGCACCTATTCCGTGTCCGAAACCGGCTGCGCGTCACGTATTCCGATCCCTTCTGGATGTACCGGGGGAGCCATCCAGTAATCTCGCTAATACAGATGTCAGCGACGTATACACGAGAGACGAACTATACCGACCGTTCGACGTCGCGCTTCACGTCGCTTTGACTTTTCACCCTCCCGCTAACACCCCTCCGCCGCTCTCCCCTCGCTCGCATTCTCTTCCGCTTTCTTGGAGAGGCTTCTGGGCTTTCTCACTTCGCTTTTGCCCGTAAACTCGTAAAACCGACTGAAACGCGCTAAGCCTGTGAGAAAAGATAAAGATTGAGATAATTCCATCCTTTGTTTAATGACGCTTTTCTCATCCAATCGTAAAACAATGTATCTTTTTGAGGAAAAACTGCACGATATTTCTTGAGGATCTTGTGAGCAGCGTATATGAAGAGGTAATTGAGAATGATTTACCCGTGTGTAAATATAATTACCAATATGTAAATGGTATTGCAAATTATTTAACTCCATTATTTGTGATTAATGTAAAAAGAGAAATAGTTTCGACAAATCATAGAATATTCTGTGGTAATTTCCATTAAATGATATGAATTATTCAAAGATTGTTTCACTGATACTGACATTTATATCTGGCCCTGATCAAGTTATTAATTTTTAACGATATATTTAATTGATTTAAATTAGTTATTCAAAATTACGGACATTTCTTTCCATTTATTGGATCGCGTATGTCAAATTGTTATATTATTTATCGGTTCGTGATTATTGCCGATGCTTGATATGCGTGAAAGAAGAATTTCGCAAAAGAAACGGTTGCCGCACAGTGAATCGCGCAAAAAAGTTCGCCGATCGTATAGAGAAGTACAAAAATATAAATTAAAGTACACAGAACGATCATCGAGAGAGGATTCTGCCTGCCTCCGCCGTGAGGATGCCGAGAGTGTTTTCACCCTCGGATAGTTTAATGCCCCCTCCCCTCGTGTCGACACCCGAGGCGACTAACCCCGGGCATGCCGAGGTAGCTATTAGTTTGGTTTCGATGGTGCGGTAGTGAGTTACTCGGTACGACGCGTTCGACCCCTCGATGATCGACCGGACCACTTAAAGGCTTCGTGTGCGCGCCCATGGACCGCTCATGGATCGCGAGATGTACCACAACCACGCGAATTTCGCTTTCCTGTGGAATCTGCACTGTGAGTACGAATCTTCTATGCGTGTTCGCTCCGGTTGGTAAGGGCAATAAGAATTGCGTTAAAAGTAATTACAAAAAAAAAAGAAGAAGTGAACCACGTGTTTAAGACACTAAATGGTTATACGTTTCTTCTATTCTTCTACTGAGCACCGCGATTTTCAAATTAACGAAAAATACAATCACATTTAATGTTACACGTATGTATCGTGAAAGTTAAATAAATTACAGTACAATTTATTTGCATAAAAGGTTGACATTTTGAAGCAGATTTATTACACTGCTATCGTAAATTAATATCAAAATTACAATACAATAACATATTGCAATCATTATTATATCATAGAAATTAAACGAAGAAATTAAATACAAATATTGCAAACAATTAGTGCCATAATGCCGCGATAGAAATATTACTATTATATCAAGCGACAAATAATTATGTGGATACGAGAAACCGAAGAATTTTAATAAGTGATATAAATAATTAAAATTTTGATAAATTGGCGTGCGTTAGGAAGCGATAGACGAAGACGATACAGGTAAATTCACCATATTCGTTAAAAACGTAAATTATTATAATATTTTGTAGTATATCTGTACCCGTTGGTGTCTCTCGGTCAAAACCTCTTTCTCGAAAATCGATTATTATTAACATACATGTTTAAAATTTGTTTGTTGTTTTACAAAGAAAACGATTTAAATGAAAAAATATATCACGGTCTGAAATTAACAAAAATATGCAGGTGTAAACTATTAAAAGAAAATACCAAAAGATATTCTATAGATTCGAAATTGGGAAAAAAAGTTAAATGCCTGTTGAATTCATCTAAATCGATAAGAATCGTCCGTGTAACGCCTACATGTATGCGTGTCACGAGAAATATGTGTTCGTATAAGAAACCAAACAACTGTAATGAATGTCGCGCGTTCAGCTTTAAGAGTCGTGACAATGTAATCGCCATAAAATGAATATAAAGTGAATTTTACTATATAGTGACAGGGCAAACTAAATTAAAAAAAAAAACCGTTTCTGTCGTATTAAAAATAAGAAAGTGATGGGAAAAAATACTTCCATTTTGGCATTTAATTTATGTCGACATAGATCAAAGAGTTTGTAGATGAAAAAACGACAATAATATTTCTACGCATACTAAATAGGATTGCCAAAAGAATCACTCTACAATCGCGATTGATAGTAGGCGCATTATGAATCTAGCGCTTCCATGGCGGAATTTCCGCTCGGAGCACTCGACAAAGCGCGCAGGTATACAACTAAAATGAACACCACTCGACTGGTTCGTTAGCGGATAGTCAAAGTGCATTTCACTCGAGCAGTTGCACCCGCTCTGGGCCGTCAATTATTTCCATTAGGCTATTGACGTTTCGAGCCACAAACGATCTGTCTAGTTTTACACGACTTGTACCTATCTCCATCCGCGCGCATCTATATTTAACGCTCTTACATTTTAACGTGTTGCTGTTTAAACATTCAACTGGAATGTTGCAACGCCAGCTATAATAGCGCACAAGTCATGTATTTTCAAAATATTATAAACCTGTTGAAATCATGCTGACGTAAAATTATGTTAGTAATTGATTATACAATTATTTAAACAGTACTAGTAAAAATAATCTAATAGTTTATGAAATAAAACCAAATAAAAAATTAATAAATTAATCTTATTTTGTTATTTGATTTTAATCGAAGGTAAATTAGCTTCTTACAAATGTAATTTTTATAAATTTCAGCTTTTGTATGCTTATTTGTTAAACTAATTATCAATGTACAAATGCCAACTAATATTAACGCGGAAGAATATAAATACAATTAAATTTTTGTACAATTTAGTTTAGACCTGTCGATCCATCATATTTATCAGACAAGACCTTGCTCCAGTTACGATTGAAGGTTTCTGCAGCGAACTAACGCACAGAATGAATCTCGACCCCGTGAACTAATAATTAATAAGTAATATTAATATGTCAATTGTAATTCACTATCAGTATATAATAAAGAGAGGATTCGATGGAAAAAAATCGCAATTATTACCGCGCACGCGTCTTATCGAGGCGATCTCGCCGCGCTTGTCTCCCGCATCCAGGTGTGCCGCGTCCGGCAAGACTCGGACCGGTTCGCGAGGACAACGGCGATGCGGTGACGAGGGAAGGACGAGAGGGGGCAGTGGAAACGGCGTAAAGGGACGAAGCGCCAAAAAGTCGCTTCCTCCTCCTGTTTTATGGACATGTAATTAAACGGTCAGTTGCGACGCGCGGGATTTAGGGCGACCGGCGTTTCGCATGACATCGAGGAGGCAGAATCTAATTTATATAAAAAGGAAGAAAAGAGATAACGGGATGAAGAGAGAGAGAGAGAGAAGGAGGAAAGACAGGGTGAAGGAACACGGTGAGGGAGGATAGAAAGAGAGAGATAGAAAGACTAGTGGTATTTACGATCGAGGCCCTACGTATGTATCGGCGCATTATGGGCCTCGTGGTATCAAAGGGGCCGCCTTTACAACGAGCCATATACAGCCGTTTACAGCGTCGGAAATCTGACTGACGTCTATATAAGTATACCGGGGACTCGTCTCCCTCGCTTCGCGGGCAAGCGTGAATGTCGCCTTGCTGCGACATGCCCTCGTCGTCCCCCATCTCGCCCCGTGAGAATATATAGGAAGTCGGAGAGCGGCACTCTCTCGTCGTCGTTTTCGTTTCGGGATCACGAGGCAAGATGCTAATGGACGATATTCGCAGTGGCATGCCTTGAGCGGGACAAAACGTTAAGGGTTGTAACGGTCAGATGTAAGAAATCTAAATTGAAAATTAGCAAAACGCGTTGGCGATAGCATCTCTCAGATATGGCGTTTATATACGCTGGACGTGAGCGAAATTCTTTCTCCAAAGTGCATTTATCGCCGAGGCCACCGCCTTTTCCGCGAAGGTAAAAAAAAAAACTTCGAATCTGAATTAATCGCGTGAACGATCATTCGGCCGTTAAAGTAGCCAGCATTAAAGCTGGACGTAAAAAGGCGCTATCAATTATCCGAGAGATCCTTTAACGCGAGGCACACGTGTGATAGCGCGACGCGAGAGAATCCTCTCTCTCGCGCGCGTCTCGAGAGGGGATCCGCATCCTGCAGTGCGCGGGTGCTTTAACACAATGCCTCAACAAGTCGCCATCCCGATAACGAGCTAAATTCACGGTCGCGGTCTTATCTTCCCCGCGACCTGTTCCTCGGCGCGGCCACGGACGGTGTATCGTTTTATCGCGCGGACACACTCGATTTAATTATTCGATATTGTGCGCGGCGGAAAAACACGCGGTATCTTGAGTTACGCTTATTGCCGCGGCGAATAAAACGACCCGCGGATTCCACAAAGCGCCCTGGCTCCTTAACAATGCCTCGCGGTTATTTACGAAGCCAACGGGAACGCTAATCTGCCCTCCTGAAAAGGATTCGCACGAATATTGTGCGGGGACAGATAGAGAAAAATTCCACTTTTTCCTTTAACGCAAATTTGCGCATTACAGT
The DNA here is from genome assembly GCF_000956235.1 of Wasmannia auropunctata. Taxonomy (NCBI): domain Eukaryota; kingdom Metazoa; phylum Arthropoda; class Insecta; order Hymenoptera; family Formicidae; genus Wasmannia; species Wasmannia auropunctata. The sequence goes on along the minus strand of NW_012028721.1, from coordinate 193,477 downwards.
TTGTAGTTTTACCAGATCAGCAAGTAAACAATTTTTTCGACTTTATCTTCTTTATTTAAAAGATGTTTCAAAAAATAGATAAACAATGTTTCACGATGTATATATTACTGAATATTTAGAGAAGGAATAACTTTTCCCAAAATTTTAGATGTGATGCAGCAATTTTGGACATTCCTCTGCGTTTTAGAAATTAGAATATCCTGCAGTAGATAAAATATTTGGAAATCTCCCTTCTCGGAAAGATACTATAGCAGATTCGGGAAGGAGATTCGCCGCTCGCGCTTCCTCAAACAGAATCATCATCGTTCAGATGTAACACTCGCGGGCGCGCGAAAGCGTAACATGCAGGTCCTCGCTACCTTTCGCCCTCTTTCCCTCCCCCCTGTGACCCTCTGTGCACGCTGTTCAGGCGTAACGGAGAGTTTAATTAATATTCGCACAGCGGGTTGGCCCGTTTGATTAGCTCTACGTTGCGCGGCCTGATGGGCAGGCATGCATCCACGTAGAATGCACATAGGCGGAAGGGAGTGAAACAGAGAGAGCGAGAGAGAGAGAGGGAGGGGTAGAGCGAGAGAGAAAGAGAAGGGAGAGGCTACACATTCCGAGAGCCTACGAACCAACTGTAATATCACAATCATAACCAGACCCCTCGTCGGCTCGTCCGTCCATCCGTCTGTCTGCCAAAACGTCCTCACGCTTCAGCGATATCAAAGAACTGCTGGCCGCTCGTGACGTTTACGGTACACGCACGGTACCGACCACCGGTGTCCCGCAACCGGTTAGCGTTTTGCGCTCTTCGCGGTCGGTTATGAGCGATATAGTCGATACACACGCAGGGTAGGTATCCGTAGGCACGAAGCGCGTATACGAACGGAGGGAATTATTTGCTAACGATGCGCTTGCCGCTAATTAATTACGTCGTTTTAAACTAACCCTCGTGTTTTGTGTTGTAACATGAGACGTTACTATATACAATAACGTTCCATTAAATATCAAACACTTTGTATTGGTTATGATAAAATTCCCGTAAACACGTCGTTATAAATGTCGTCTATGTGAAATACGCCATGAGATTATCAGTCAACTTATTTTTCGTAAAGTGTATCATTGCGTTTAGAATGCGGTGACGAGGGTAACAGAAAACTTTCCACGTATCTCGTGGCCCCTTGTCCGCCGCGCGACAACTTCGGAGTTCTGCGAAACGTGAGAATATAATTTTGTAAGAGCGATGAATTTTCTGCAACACGCTCTGGGTCCAACGGGAGCGGGACAAAATAAGAGGCATGCGGGAGCGGGAGAAAATAAGTCCAACGAATGCGGGAACCCCGGGAATCGAGGGATTTACCGGCCCGAAACGAGTCGTTCGTTTGGCAAGGTGAATCCACGGAAGCTCCACCGTATCTCTTCTCACTCTCCCCGTCTCCCTCCTCCCGTCTCGCCGTTGGCCCGTCTGTTCTTCTACCGCGTTGCGGTGGTGGAAGGTGGTCACCGGGATAAGGAAAATAAAGATAAAGAGATGAACCGAGACAGCGCAGGACGTACGAGTTGCGTGAACGCAGCAGCGCGCGAGCCTGCTTTACGAAGTGGACGCCTATGTTTATTGTCGTGGTATGATATTCCCGGTGAATCATTCACTATGATCGAGAATGTTCCTCGTTTTTCTTTTTTTTTTTAAACCGTGACACGCGTAGGTCGGGATGACTTTTCATATAGCACCATAAACGCTCGTGGCGATTTATTTCTTGCGAAACATTTTATCGTGTCATATATCTGAACGCATTTTTCACATAATCGTGATATTGATATAAAATATACATATTAAAAATATATATTAAATTTTTTTAAACACATATTGATAGCTGGGTTATAAATTAAGAGGAAAGTAGAATTTTATCCCGACAAAATACATAGACAAATGCCAGCTCATTTATTACTTTAAAATAGAGTAGAAACACCGGTCCGTCATCTGCCGCAAATATGAATGTTATATAAGATCTTTAAAAAAGAATACAGAACAGCGTTTTGCGATTCCAGTTTCTGGGTAACTCGACGTCTTTCAGTTTTCTTCCAACTTCCCCACGCCGCAGTGACACCTGAATATATCCGACAGATTATTTTCCCGGCGTAAAATAGAATCGCATTAGTTTCTCTAGAGAGAACTTTAGTAGCCTTTGTCCGCCGTCTCGACGGAGATAAACACGATTCTTTTTATACCGAAAGCTCTGTCCATTCAATGTATTCCGAAAATAATCCCCGTAAACTCAGAAATGTTTTCTGAGCGCGCGCGAATAAGAGCCCGACGACTTGAACCCCATGCTGGCTCCGGGCCCGCATTTGTCCGCTACCGATCTCTCGCCGATCCGCACGCTGCATCTTTATCACCACCCACGGGCGCGCGTGAAGCCCGAAACCCGCGGCGTGATCCGAATTCGACGCGCGATCGTCGGAGAAACAAACGATTCCTCACGCGCCCGTGGGCCCGTGAACAGGCTCTTCTTCTCCCGCGGCCGCTTTACGTCGCGCGCGAGCGAGAGAGGCCGCCGTTGAGTAAGATATCGCGGGCTGTCGGACGTGTTTATGAATATTGGCACGCTGGCGAGCGAGCGAGCCTTTCGGTCTGGCGCGCACAAAGGCGAGCTCCAACATAAGTCGTCCGCGTTTCGCTGCTCCGCCACACAAGCTCCAGATATACAGTCTCTTTCAGCATCCGCGACGTAAAAATTATTAGCTGTTTGCTCTATATAAAATTAACGAGTTGCAAAAGCTCTCGAGTGTATCGTGTTGCGATTAAATTGCATCCTGAGACTGTATTGTACAATAGATCTCCAGGAGGAAAATGAATTTAGGATTTTTTTAGTCAAACATTGGAAGATTTTCGAAGATTTTTAAATTGATCTTAAAAGTTAATCGGTGTAAAGTGAAATAAAATTAAATGGAGGCTAAAAAGTTAGGATTATCGCGAATAATTATTTGAGCATTCGAATTAAATTCCCAAGCCCGAAGTTATTTCTGGCTGGCGATTGCGCGGCAGCAATTCACAGATAAGTCCCAAAAGCGTTTGTGGCCGCCGCACGCGCGCGAAACTGGCTCGAGAGGCGATTGGAAAAGGCGGGAGGGGAGGTTGGGGTGCCCGATGGTTGGTCCCTTTTCGGGATGAGAGGTAGTTACAAACGGCGGTCGAAAGATTACAAAGCAGCCTGCGCGAGCATCGAATTGATATTGATAGCCACCTCGTGCTACCACGGGCAAACTGCCTCTCGAGTATCTACAGCTGGAGAGAAAGAGAGAAGAGAGAAAGGTGCGGATTTCGGCGGGAAGCTTATAGGCGATTGAGAAAGACGAAGAACGAGGGCGAAGCGACATGGAAAGCGAAAAGGCGTGAAAAAAGAAGCTGAACGAATAGCGTATATCTCGTAATGCCGCGGTGAGAGATGCATCGCAATTGAAACGAAAGCCGCACTGCAGCTGTGGAACCAAGTGCCATTAAATGGCTTGGAAGACTTATATGTAACATTGGCAATCATTTCGTCGAGTATCTGCAACACCCGTTCGAACTGATGCGTTTATCAAGCTACGTTGTTCGTATTATTACTATCGTTATTTTCTTCATACTACTACTTGCGCCGTGAGATGAAATAATCTTGCATTATACTAATCAAAAATTATATTATTTATTGTCTATATTATTATTTAGTGTTTATTCTCATTTGATATTTCATTATACAAATTTTATTCTTGCTGGCGTTGCATTACGTGCTTTCTTTATAGTTTTGTATAATTCTTAAAGTACGAATAACAATTGAAAAATATATTGTTCGAAAGATTGGTATTTAACTTTCGATTCAACGCTAAAACGTTATAATTCAATGTAGAAAATTTTGGGAGCTACACACGAAACATGCGGCACGCTGAGAACACCTGGGACACTTATACCGCGCGTCCCATTTTTTTTTTTCTTTCGGAGCAACGGTATTTCCGCGTCTGGGCGTAAATCGCCGCCGCGTCCCAGGGAACGTTGTGGTCAACGCGCGGGGTAGGGGGAGGGGGTAGGAGGCGGAAATCAGTTCGGCGAACTGTGGCCCCCGGGTCCTGTTGTGTAAATGAGGGATCGTAAAGAAAGCTACACGGAGTATCAGCTACACACCTCGGACACCTACCGAAACGCCGTGCGGCTGGCTGGTGCCCCGGCCCGAGACCCCCCGCCGCACGGTCTCCCTTAAATCACGGCTGTTTGTAATTAAGTGAATGAATGGCCTGTATCAGAGTTAATATTTGCGACATGACGTATGACGGTACCGCGGAGACAAATCCCTTATATATCACCGCGCTTTATATAAGTGCCTCCCTTCCCTTCGCCCCGCACCCCCGCGACGGTTAGCGGCTGCTGCGAGCACCCATCGACAGCCTAGCGATCGCCTTGTTCGTTCGCGTCGCGATTTATCTCGTGGCAAGAGCGATCGAGAGCTCGCGGATAAGTTCCTCCCTCTGTTACACACCGTGCTGCTGATCCTTGCTGCTTATGAATCGTGTTGTTAGCTGCGTGAATACAACTGCCTTGATTGTTCAAATGTATAGCCTGAGGCTGTAACGTTAAACGTTACAGCTTGAAGATTGAACTTTCAAACGTTTAAATCTTCAGAGTTTCGGACAATCTTTATGCAGTTATTAAATTTCTATATAATCTAAAGTAAAATGTAATTACTGAAATCTAAGATTTTTACTTTCTAGATTTGTTAATTTTTTTATTCCATAATTCTTAAAGTCCTAAATTCTTTGAATTTAAGTTCTTTTCCTTGGCTCTTAAAATCTTACAATTAGATCCTTGAATTACTAATTCTTCGATATTTTCTTCTGAATTTTTAAAATTTGTTTTTTTTTTTACACATTAGATTTTCATTTTTTTCAGATTTCTTTCCGAAAGCTTCAGATTTTTAGACACTTGTAAATACGCGTTTAAAAAATTTGAAATATTCCTAACTTTAGATGTTGATTAAATATGAATTTCGTATATATTTAAATTTAAAATCGTAGAATTTTCTACGATAGCATCCTTGTTTTCTCAGATCCTGGTATTCCCCGTTCCTGGCAACAACCCTCTCTCACCATCTGAGAGCTCGCAGCATCCTTTCGACACGCTCTTATCACCGACATCGGCGTCGTTCCGACGAAATCCGGCACGACGGGAGCCGCTCTTCCTGTTTCTCGTTACGCCAGGATTTACGCAAATTCTCGGGCGATAAATTCATTTCGACGATCCGCAATCTCGAGAGCGAATCACCTCGGGCGAATGAGGGGGCGACGACGACCTCTCGCTCTCTTTCTCTCCTCTCTCTCTCGCATCTCCCAGGATCAGCACGCGTGTCTGCGTGCGTGCATGCGTGCGTGCGTACGGGTGGCCGGAAGGGCAGAGGATACAGGAACAAGCACGGCGGAAGGCAGAAAGGAATGTCTATATGAAACGACCGACGGCGGACGCGGTGGCGCGTGATTCTGCACATCGGCCAAAGGAAAGATTACCATCGCCCTGCTTTTTCCCAAAACTACAACCCTACGCTTCTCTCGATTTTCTGCCCCTCCCCTCCTCCCCCTTCGTTCTCTCGCTCCTGCCTTCTGAAACGCTCTAGACGCTCCGCCGTGTGTACCGCCGGAAGATTCTTTGATATTAAGCGCGCGAGAGAGCCGTGGAGGGTCCTAAACGGCATCGCGATACCCACTCGACAGATGTGCAAGGAAAACAGACGGGGATCAACGAAGATATTCGGGATTCTGAAATGTTGATGTTAGCATCGGCCACTCTGCTTGCGATATGACTTATTTATTTGTTTGTTTATTCGAACGAGAGAGGAGACGGGTCGCTAAGGAATTAGTGATATTGTTCAAACTTGTTGAATCAGTAATCGCGGTAAATTCGTGCCCCATAGAATATTGAATTACAGGTGAATGTGTAACTATGTATTATATAATTGCAATGGAAAAATCTTATTATATTTGATTAAATATCTGCACATTTGTGCGATTTCCAAATCATCTCATTCTGTTAACACATATTAAACTCGGAATTTTAAAAGATTCTAAAAGAATTTCTAACATTTCTTAAAATTAATTTCTCAAAGTGATAACTTGATGTCTGAATAAAAATTTCCCCCTTCAACTCGCATACCTACCCTCTTTTAAGAAAATCAAAGGTGACAGCGTATTTAAAATTCAAGTCTTACAAGTGTCTTGCGAGTGGACGTTCCCTTATAAGATCGTCCAATTGCAAATTGAATGCTTTTCGCAATCGCATACTTCTCTCAGCTCAGCCGTCGAATGTCTCCGGCCTTCTCCTTTTTCTCGTCGTGTCTCGCAGCGGCGAGAACTCGCGGCGGCCCATAAATCTCTTTCGAATTACCGGGCGGCCGTAGGGCCGCGTCGCTCCTGCGGATTGCCGTACGCAGGTGACGTTTTTTGATCAGAAGCGAGTTCTCTCTCTTTCTCTCTCTCTCTTTCTCTCTTTCTCTCCCGCCTGCCGCGGGGCTGTAAAAGCGAATTAGACGACCCTCCGAGTTTTTCGCCTCGTCCCGTAATACGTCTTCGTCCTCGTCCTTCGTTCTCCCCTTCGTCGTGCGCGACCAAACGTCGCTTTTACGTGCGAGAGCGCGACGTGAAATTCATACCGTGCGATAACTCGCGGCGGGATACTCCTCGCGCTTATGTCCTTCGCGTATAGCGAAGGCGCGCCTCTATACGAGAGAGCCCGAGGATTTCTCCCGCGGGGCGAGAGCGACGAAGAGCGAAACTTCTTCGTCAGGAACAAGGAGAGACAAAAGGACAAACGAGACGATCGGGCGGGGCGAGGAGGAGGCGCGGGAAGGGTACGGAGGATCCGAGGATACTACGGTATGCATGAAAGGACTCTCTCGTCCTCTCTCGGTCGACGGGCTCCCTTTCGCGCGAGTCGCACTTACCGCCTGGCGCACACCCTCGCTCTCTTATACCCGTAACTGCCGAACTTATGGCACGGTATCTAGCGTAACCTGCAGACAATCCACGGCTACTGCCGTCGTCTATGAACGGGAGAGACTTCCCCGGGACGCCTTCACCTTCGTATCACCTCGACCGTTATATGGTATTATCCATACTCGACGCGATTCCGTAGATAATAAGAAAATATCGGAAATGCAAAGGGAAATGGATTGGAAAGTTTGGAGACGTAGAGGAAGTACAAAATGCGAATAAAGCTTGTAATATAAGACAAAATTATTTTTATCGGCAAATTTTATTTAATTCTGATTAATTTTTTTAATGTACGCGAATCTGAACAAATAAATACCGTTAAAAAATTTAAAATTATATATGTATATGTATAAGTACGTTACATTTAAAGAAATAGATTTACATTTTAAAGGAATAGATACTACATTATTTCATCAGAAAATTCATCACGTCATGAGAAACAGTTAGTAATGAGCCACTTCGCGTTACTACCGATCATGCGAACGCATTAAAAAGGAGAATGCGGAAAGGAGGAAGCAGTCGGATGAAATATGCGATAGTAACACGGCTGCAACATTTTACTTCCTTATGTATTACTTTATCTGCCATGCTTAATTCCTTATTCTAATGCATCGCGATGCCACGTAACGTTTCTTATAGCGGCGGACAGTCAACCTTAAAATACGATACGTCGGGTATACGTGACAGTTACATCGGTGTTATATTGCCCGCTTTATTTCCTATAAACATGCGGAGCTTCCAAGTTGCACCATAGTGCTTAATTCTAACATTGCGTACCGATTTACGGGGTAGGTAGGTGGGGAAGAGATAAAAACATATGTGAGTATAAAAGTACGAATTAAAGATTACATTAGTAGGTTGAAAATATTAGAAAAGTCGTTCCACTGCCGTAACCTTTTTATAGTTTCTTCACGTCGCTATAAAGTAATATTATCCTTTCTTATACTTGCGTTTTGCAATTTTGTTGGACCACTCGATAGATTTTTGTACACACGACTAGGTCAGCTAACGTCCAAACGTGGCTTTCAGATAAATCCCTGAAGGAATGCAACGCGGTCGTTGAGAGCAGGTCGTTATTATTCCGTTACGCGCGTTTAAGCTGGTTATAATTGTTAAGAACGCGTTCTTCCATTATTTTCGCGACTTAAGCTATTAACGAAAACGGGCACGCCGCGCCGCCCCTAGGGTATCATCAGCGAGCGAGGAGAGTTCCTCTTGATGATCAATTTCTTGAATCTGACAGTCCTTAATTTTTTGCGAACTAGAATTTCTGCGATATATATTTTAAATACCCTATAATTCTTTTAATTTTGTATATAATATATAATATAAATAATATATTAAAACCTTCTCTAATTAAATATCTATACGCAATAATAGAATCTTCTCTAAATATCTACGATACGATAATCCTAATCTGTTCAATAATTCGTGTAATAATGACTTGCACTTGCAACATAACTGACGCAAACGTTTAAAAAAATTTGACAATCATTGACTTGTCATTTCGCCGTTTTATATTGTTATTGAAACGAATAAATCGCAGCAGATTTCGCCTTTCACTTTGCCAACGGCGCACCTGTCGACCTGACGATACCGATCTTAATTGAGTGCTTCTTCATTACTCAAAGACTTATCGCGTGAGGCGTGTAAAAAAGTGCCAAAGCGGCCGAGCGGCGAAAGATGCGCGGCGGCGATACGTTAATGCAATATCCGGCGTAACAACAACACAAGCGGGAATATTAACATACAAGTGAAACCCGACAGAGAACTCGCGGCCTAATTAACATGGAAATATTATCTGCTCGCAAATCACACGAAGACCCGCTTCTTTTTTTTCGACCTTCTCGTAGAAGCTCGGACGACCCCGTCGGGGAAACGCGTTAAATTATTCGCGCAGTCCCATACGTTTATACATCGCGAAATTAAAGAGAAGCTAAGAATCACATTAAAACCTGCACATCAAGGGAGGCCTGTAATTAGCAAAACAATGCCGAACTTTCTGTTAACTTGATTTCAACGATAGATTTAGCAAGAGTATTACACACTCTGTTACCACAATCCGATATTACAAAGCGACTCTCCATAGAAATTAAAAACAATTTAGATATATTTTTATAAGCAATAGAGAAAAACGTGAACCATAAATCGATCACACTTCTCTTTCGCGGTGGAATTCGAACTTTTCTCCTCCACGTACGAAAATATATAAATATCTTGACTGCCAGTCGTCCGAATAAGAGCCGAAACGGGCGACTTCGCGATTTCTTTTTTCTCGGTATGTCACTCACCTCGTCCTCCGGCGAAAGGGGACGTAAAATCGCTGTTAAAAGCGCTCGGGGACCAGCGCTCTAAAAATAGGCGCGCCGCGCGCAACGGATATGGAGCATAATATAAAATAATTGTGCGATCGCGCTGCGACCGATTTTAAAGGCGGTCCCGCGGACTCGACGACTTATCGTTCGCGTATCGGTGTCGTTTGAATTTTACTGCCGGCCGACATTATATATATATATTTCTCTTGCGTCCCTCTGGCAGGTGATGCGACGGATACCTGTCTCTCGCTTAGGTTGACTGGCGCTGACTGACGCCGTATAGTTAAAAGAAACCAGTTCTTAAATATGTCAGAGAGGATCATCCGAGTCATCGTCGAGCAGTCCTACGCTGATCTACAGGCTCCTTCAGAACTGCGATCGGTGAACAGATGAAAAATCGTTCGTGCGGGACGTAATACGCGATACGCTTATGAAGCCATTGTGCTTTTATATTAAATACATTTCATTTAGGAGTATTTCATTCCTTCGTGCGTTTACTTATCATGCGAAGTCAACGGCATCGCGAATATTAGACACGTGTAAAAAAAAATTCGCGCAAATCAAATTTGTTTGACTGCAGCCAAATGACATTTCGAGGCTCGCAAGAAACTCTCGGTATCATCGGTTGTCTTTCTCTCTTCGTCAAGACGATAATTGTTAATTGCCCATAAAATTTTCCTTCAATTTCTGCGGCCGCATGCTAGAATCCGCATCCGACATCGCCTCTCTCCCGCAGGTCTGCGCGTGAAGCGGCCTGTACAGGATCCTCTAAGGCGTCCACTTACTTAGTCCTCTCTACCTGCGGCAACGCGAAACACCTCTTAAAAGGCGCGCGGGGTTATTAAAAGCGCATCCGCGAAATGCCGGTGGGGACTTTTAATAACCACTAAACGCTAGGATTTACGCGCGAACTCGCCGAAAAGGTAATATTTGTAAACTCGGATTTCGTACGTTTAATTAAATAAACGGCCCTTCGCCGCCGGGCAATCGCGGCTTGCCGCATGATAATTAGGATCATGCGAAACGTCCATGCACCGTGCGGAGGTCAAGCTGTACGCTAACGATAATTAATTTATATCGCACGAGTAAAAGTTTGTCGCGAGAGTTGCGCGATACCGTTTGAAAACTGAAAAAATGACAACAATTCGGAAAGAAAAATCGAAGTTCTTCCTTAAAGTAAAACGCGATTAACTCTGGCGGTATTCAGCACGATGAAATCTCGCTTCTCTCTCTCTTTTATTGCGATATTAATTAAGAAAATTTCTTGAGGAGAGAGACCTAACCGGCCAAACGGCTCGATATATCACTTCAATCGGGCCACGTCCGTCGTGGCGCGCAAATAAACGCTGGAGTCGGGGTGCAAGAAAAGCGATCGCGCTCGTTAAGAGCGCACGCGCGCTCGGGCGCGCTGAACTGGGAAAGCGCATAAAATCGCGGCTACTCCCGATGTAAATCCAGCGTTTAGTGCTAATTAAATGATCCTTAGTCCACGCGATACTCGCGAGCCTCGCCTGGATCCCGCAATATAATTGCTCCTCGTCACGCTGCGGGCCCTTTAGTACCCCCGCGCGTCTCCACCTGTCGCCGCGGGGGCACCGACGACGGCGGTGTACGCCTGCACAATGCTACGCCTATAAAACCGAATTTACACGGTTCACACTTTCGAGAATCCTGGGAGTAAATTGCATAAAAGAAACGTATCGAGCGAGTCTTTATGTCGCGTTGATCATCACAATTACGTGAAAAAAAGAAAGGTCTTAATTCTTGAAAGGTCATATATCGCGTTACGTTTTATTACACCGTTAAATCTACATAGTGTCAAATTTCATCCAATTTGAATCGTCAGTGCTTCTGCTTAATATACCATTATTTTTAACTCTATTGTTTTGAACAGTGGCGACTCAAATTGTGTTAAATTTGACATAGATTTAACAGTGTATACACTCAGCGTAAATAACTTTACGAACTGGTCTTCGGTATAATGGCAGGTGTAGTTCAGGTTTGAACACAGGCACGCCGGAAAAATCCGATAGTATCCTCCCCGCTGCGTGCGTCCCGTTGCCGTTTGCACGATAAATATCGGCATAATATTGGGCTGTTCCACGGCCAATGTCGAATTTTTTTAATAAGCTTGACGAGCCGTGATGAGAATGTTTGTGGTCGCTCTTTAACATTCTTAGGAAATATTCAGCCGCTTTGCACAATGTTTATATTCAGAATTTATAGACACGCTATTTCCAGAGAGTTTTTATGTACCTGCGTGACTCTCTTAAAATACACTCAATGTAATATTTATTTCATTGTTACTTTAATGAAACGAATAAAATATTTATTTTTCTTAATTGCATTGTGCAGCCGCGAAATGCACGGCGGACGATTCGCACATAATAACGTGATGAGTGAAATTCAATGTGAAGATTTGATGGAGATACCGTGAATAACGGGACTGCAGGTGTAACCATGGTTTTTTTCCGGAATTATCAAGAAATAGCGTAAAATCTCATAGCGCTCGAATGGCCAGTAAGATTAATATCGTTAATAAACACGCGAAAGAACGCTTACTCTGTCTCGTCATTCGATTTCTTTTTTTTTTTTTACCTCCGGCCGAGGTAAAAAAAGCCATCACGAAAGATTTGTATCGTGTATCATCTTTCCGTTATTCCAAGCATTTCCGTTTTCCAGTAGAACTGCCATGTGGCAATTGCAGATAGAGAGTTCCGCGAATAACCGACAGATCGACGTTCCATCTTCCGTTAGTCATCATCTCGTTAATGAACGCTGACGCGGATATTGGCAAATTTAATGTTAAATGTACCTTCGCGAGAGCCGTATTATTGCAATTTCAGTTTAAATATCTTACATTTTTTTATCAATTTAGACAATTTTATTACCCTCGACACTTTCGTACAGCTCTCTTTTTATTACTTTGTTTACACAGCATAACATAATTAAAAATCGAAACGCTCCACGAAATTTCTTGAAAACATAAATTCTATTTATATGTATTTGATTAATTCACGTCTCCATTAGTGGTGTGTCGCTCGCCAGAAATTTATGTTCTAACTGTCCAGAACATATCGCTTTTAAGTTAACAATAATTTAATCCGATGGCGCAAAATGGAAGACCGATCTAATGGTGGATGTAATTGCCGTCGTCGTTGAAAGAGCGATTAATTATTTTCGTCGGTTGCCTGCCGGTGCAACATCCGCGCTCGATAACGCGTTAAATCTTGCAGAGGTGCAACGGTTGATTCCATAATTTTATTTAATCATATATCCGCGAAACTTTGCCAACGTGCAGGCTCTCGCCGTTCACCGACGCGGTCGAGTACGGTCCCTCGTGGCACGCGTGGCAGACACGCGTAAAATTTTCAACCACGATATAAGAACAACGTCAGACAAAGTAAAATTTCAAAAAATCGCCTAAAATCAATGCATCGTTCAAATGTTGCAAGCTTCACATTATGGCAATATATTGATAAATCGAAAATTGAAATTATATAATACACGCTTAAATTTTTGTATAATTAAACTATGACATATTGAATTCACCTCGCGATGAAATCATAAAAAAAGACTATGTCCTCCCACGAATAAATCTCTCGTTGACGAAGACGTCACGCGTGGGACGGTAACACGCGCGTCCACCCCTCCCCCGTCCCCTGCCGGGGGTGACTCGCTCGCGCTTTCGACTTGCGGAGCCCGTAACCCACGCCGTCGAGACGACAACAGTTGCGGTTAAATGCCTGACACCCGGTGGCCGTGCCGGTCCCCCCTCCCCCCCGTCGCCCGCATCGAAATTTGGTACTCCGCGTAACTCTTTCGGCTCCACACGACTCGCGAAAGGGGGTGGAGGGACCTCCAGGACTCGGGAGCGCCCGTGGCGCTCGAGGGCGAGCTCAGTTATTTAATTAAAACCGGATTACAGCGCGGCGGTGCCGCGCCGCCGCCGTTACAAGTGCCTACCGTACATCTGTAACCACCGGCGCCATCGATATATACTAATTGCTCTATCCGGATTAAACGCGCGTAAATACTGCATCGCCACCGCCGAGCTAATTACCCGCGCAGCTTGTATTTCGCCGGAGTTGAGCGCGGTGAATTTTTGACGGCCGCGAAATCCGAGACGGACGTGGCGCAAAAAAAAATCGACGGGCCCCGGCGAATTCGCGGCTCGCTCGGGATGGGCTCGTCATCGTCGGGGGCAATATCGAGAATTTCAGCAGCTTATTACTCGTCCGTCATTTATACGGTAACAGCGCACCGAGATATCTATAATATAGTTTAAAATATAAGCTAAATCCGATGATGACAATGAGAGTTAATGTTCGTCTCATTTTCACGATTTTTAATTGATTCTCTTGAACAGATTAATGCGAAGCCTTTTAAGTTATGTATACCTAATCCCAAATCGTGGATTATGTGTATATGTGTGCGTATCGATTTACGATTAGAATGTTATAATAGGATAATTTAGGAACTCTGCGTGGTCCTGTCCTGCGTAAATTTTGAGCGTTATGATCGTTTCGACGCACTTTCCCATAAAAATTGTTTTCAAAGGATTGTTTCATTACACTTTTTTGTTTGTTTACACTTGCCAGAGTTTATTTGGATTGACAATAATTATCGGGGGAAAAAGGGTGATTTAGCGCGTGTCGCGAGGCTCGAAAATCCAGGCTGCGGGCTTTCATCCCCCGCCGGCAAGCGCGCTTCACCCCTTCGCAGGCGCGACTCGCTGCCGCCCTTCGAGTTCGCGTTGATGTTCTCTATTAAATCAAAGAGGCATTCAGATGGCGGCCGATGCGCCAGGAATCCAAATCGCGGCCATAAACCCCCGAAAGGCAGCGCGCTCGAATTGCAGCCAAATGTCCCTCGGTCCCGCCATTACGCGGCCGTCGCCCGCGAAACTGCCAGTGTGCTCGCAACCTCGAAAGCAAATTCTTTCCTTCGAGAGAACGATCGGAGGGCGACGCGAGGTATTCTCGTTCGACGAGTGGAAACGCGGATTTCAATGTAATTATTACCGATATAGCCGGCATTATAAACGTCAAGTCGGACGTACTCTCGCGCGTACGCCGTCGCGATTACGAACGAAACGTCGCAGAGCTCGCGCGGCGCGCGCGATTATTTTTCCAATCGAGACGATCGCCCGTGAGACGAGGGTGTCCCTTTCAATAAAGGCGGGAGGAAAACGAAAGGAATATCGAGTACAGTAAACGGGCGCGGACATAAATTTGCGAGCGCATCTAATTGAAAGGGGAAAAGAAGAACGGAGCTTACGCAGACGCGCTCCTGCTTCCGGAGGAACAAAGAAGAGCGGTGCAAGGAAGGCGGGCGGGCATAGTCGCGGAGATAGAAATACGAGATGTAGATGGGATGGAGTATCGAAGAGAGATGGGAAGACGAAGGGCGACGTGTGCTTGCCGGACTGCTCCGTGCAGGATATGTTAAACTGCTCGAGAATGTTCCCCGGATAAACGACGGGAGAAACGCCGCGTGGCGCGGCCCGGAAACGAGATTCCATAAAAGAGGAGCGCCCGTGCGAATTTCAAGTATTAGATCGCCCCGCGCGATTCTCTTTTGCGTCGCTCTACACTGTTTAGTCGAAGTTGCTTCGCAATATTTTCACGGGATATTATTGCTTCTCAACAATTTCGTAATGTCTGTCATGTATATTTTTAACGTATTCCTGAAAAATTTATTTACCATCTTATTTGTTTATCTCAAAATTACAACGCTTAAATATTTGCCTACGTTAAATTACTTCAATTTTCCTTTTTAGGCATTCTACTTATAATTTCCCAATGACAAATTGATCAAATTTATTAAAATTAAGCAAACCCAAACATCTTTGTCTTGAAATAACTGAGCGATCGATAATATTACATTTCGTCTAATCTCATTAACGATGCATCATGAGCATTAAATTACAATCCATTGAGTACACATAATTAAATACCGTACCTCCGAATAGACGTCGTCCCTGCGAAAGTACACTCGGTTGTTCTATTTCTCCAGAAATTGAAGTGATCGACGTTTAATTCGATTGATTGACAATAGTCCACATTTGCGTCAGATGAAATTAGTGAGCTGAGAATATTGAATCACGCTCAGATCGTCTTTTCCTCCTCTCGCTATTACAAGTGGCAAACGTATTCTTACTTATTATCACACGAACAAAGCACAATTGTCATAACTTGATCGTATTAAATTCCATCTAATTTTACATCGGCGAAAATTAATATAATCTGAAATATTGAAAAGCAATAATAATATGAGAAGATAATAGTATATATTCCCTTGGATTTTAATTAAGTATCATAAAAATTGTCTCTTTTATCGCGTCTAAAATAAATTTTTTAAATTTGAATTGTAAAAAAGGATACAAAGTTAATTAACTCGAACTATAATTAATCGATGTTGACATGTTAATTATAAAAAGATGATTATAATTTATAATATATATATAATTAAAGATTTTTAAGATATCACACAAATATGTTTTTTTTTTATTTAAGAAAGATATTTTAACATCTACACTACAGTTCGATCGACCACGCGCATCCTCTTTCTCTAATCCACAAAGGCGTAACCGTTTCTGGCTCCGAAAGACGCTCGTCGTGACCTTATCGACGTTATCATCAACGGTCGTTGGAACATCAAAGGGGGTGATTCGCGTTTAAGGACCTCCGTCTGCTGACATAATTAACGGAAGCAACGTCGTTTTCTCGCGAAGTGGTTCGCGGGGGGGTTTGCGAAAATAAAAAGAGGATTCCGAGGGAGAGACGGAAGAAGAAAGAGATGTCGACAGCTGGCTAAAGCCGCGGTTCTTTCCGTATCTCCATCTCGTTCGTTCTTCTCGCGGTACGCGCCCTCCATTCTTGTCGCCTTTTCAGTATCTGTACTCTACGTCTTATCGCGCGCTCCTCGTTTCCGTGAAATGTTTTCACTTCTATACAAGTGGAATTCTCGAAAACGCGACATACGACAACGTTTTCCTCTCTTCCTCTTCTTTCTCTCTCTTTTGTAAATATTTTTTTTAAATATACACGTGTCTTTAATTTTTATCTTTTTTTGTAATTTTTTTTCTTAGAAGGTTTGTCCTATAGGTACAGTAATAAATGTTTTATCTAATTATCTCTTTTTGGAAATTATTTTCGCTTTGCTATTCGGAAGTACAAGTACAGGTTTTTCACTGAAAACTGGAGAAACATGACATCTAAGGCCGTAACATTTTTCTAACAATCACAATTTTCACGTTCTTTTTTCTTCGAAAGTAAAAAGGCAAAAAAATATGAGAACGTACAAAAAGTTAGCCATTGTATAAGCATGTGTTCCATTTTTAGATATCAACTTTAAACTGCTTATATCTTTTTTCTCTTTATATTTTTGCGGAAATTCTTCAGTTCTCACGACCGCCGGAATTTCGTACGCTCTCGATTTCTTTCGTCGCGAGTCTTTTCTTTCGATTAAAGGACAATGCCACCGCTATCCCCGCACACTCTCGCGAGGCTATCTCTCCAGCCGTGACCATAACTGCGCCATCATTTACACTTAGTCCCCTTTAGAGCGGGCACCGGGGTGGCGCCGAGATAGAGCGGTCGCGTATCTTTAATTAAAAGAGGCGCTCGCCATCTACTTACCCCGACGCCGAAATAAAAAGACGCGGCCGTGTGTATACGGACGGGGGTGTCGCGATATTAAAGCATCGCGCGCGTGCGCGTGCCTGAAAGGCTTGGGGTAAATAAAGATGTTACACCGTTCTCTTAATGGCCAATCGAGGTGGAGATAAAATCCCAGCTGATTCGGTGTGTCCTCTTCTTTCTCATTTACTCAATCGGGCTTTCTCATTATCTCTCGTAGTCATTTAATTTAAATTTAAAAATATATGTATATATAATACCGTAAAATTGGGTGAATAACGTTGGTTTTTAAATTTAAAGATTGATATATTTATCCGATTTTTTGTGGCAATTTGGGTGCAATTTGTATTTTTTTTTATAATAAAATAAACGATAAAAGATGTGAGATGACTGTTATGCTCATTTAATAAATAGATATGAGATTTTGTGTGCATTTTTTATTTCTATGTAATTTTTATTTTTCTGAAAAAAATCGATATCTTTTTTATGCAATCTCATATTTTGTGTGTATTAATATTTATTTTGTTAATTATATTATTGAAATATTTAAAAAATATAACACAATATAATATAAATTTATAAATATAAGTCTTATATTATAATTCTATTAACAAATTGAATCAACTATAATGGAATTCACGAGAAAAAAGGAGATTGAAAGGAAAGAAGATTCAACGAAAACTTGTAAAGAAATTATGCTCATTTATTTTCTTCTTCTCGGTTATGCGTTGCTTATATGATACTTGGATAAAGATCGACGGAAACAACGTTTTCGATTTAAAGAACGTTTTATGTTTTCCTAACTCAATTTGTCCGGAACTTTTTTGCGTCAGCGTGGTCATAAAATTCGTTACTCGTTACCTTACGTTTTTAATTTGCGCATTCTTAATTTCTCATTCTATCTCTTACTCGCATCTTTAAAGAGTCTTCGTTACAGGACACTCACCTGAGTCAGATACGTTATGGTTCGATTACAAGATTATATAACTTGATATATATAATATAACTTGATTCGCTCTTCAGCATCGCACAGTAACATAAAAAATTTTGATTCTTATTTGGCCCGCCATTGAACATTCCTGACAAATAATTTGCGTGCAATATACACGAATATATGAATTTTTAAAAATTTTATTATTTTTACAAGATTTTATAAACGTCATAAACGTCTATACACGTTAAACATTATGATATTACGAAGTCTTGCTTGAATATCAAGTTTTTCTTTTTCTCTTTTTCGGTCGCCGGACTATGTCGCATGCCCTTATTTATCCGTATGAAAGTGCCACACTTAATGAGGCTGCTACGCGGACAAAACGCGAAAATTACACAAACGCAATTATAGACACTATATCGAATAATGTCCACGTCCGCCAGAGGAAATCACGGCGGAATCATCCAATTAACGAAATACCTAATTTTCAATGAAATTCCCATTATACTGCATATGGGGATAAGCTTTAATATTAAAGCATTTTATTAAAACGTAAAATATTAAAACACTGTAATGCATCCAGTGCTCGTCAAATAGCGCCCGTGTTTGTACTGCAAACGTTTCGTGCGCATTTGCAGCCCGGAAACAAATTATATCATTTCCTACCCTGCTTACCGCCGTCGCAATCGGTAAATATTCCGCGGTGCAGGCAGGAATTTAAAAGTCATCGCCGACCGTAGTTGATGACATTCATCGATATTATAATACTGAAGCGCATAATGAAACTGTGCGTTATCTCATTATTTTTGTCGAAGGAATTTATTATAAAATAAAAATGTTCTCTCTCTCTCTCTCTCTTACACTTTGATTAATATAATATTTTAATTTGTGGAAATTGTATATACATATAATTATAATATAATCTCACAAAGTGAAATAGATATGAATACATGTATATATATTCTGTAAAATAATAGTTAATATTACATATAGTTACTAATTTTTTAATTTAGATCTTTAAAAGCAAAGTGTTAGAAATGATAAATGATTATAAAACGCGAATTTGTTAAATGTTTCTTGCACTTGTTCTTTTTTTGTAATAGAATATAAATCATAAATCTTTTTAATGCTTTTTTTAATTAAGGAAGAGATTTTATTTTAAAAATTGCAAATTATTTTCCCGTGAGTGAGAAAGTTTTATCTTCTCGCAAATTCGTATAATTGTTATTATATAAAAAAATAAAATAACAAAGCAGCTTTACATAAAGAAATAAAATAAATTTTTTTTTGTGTTAAGGATGCCGGTATATTTGACATATAAATAAGCCGTCTTCTTTTCTTTCCGGAAACCGCGAGAACATCGCCGTCTATTTTTACAAGTCGACCCTTGAGGGTCAAGATTTGTGAGGGCGAGGGATACCCCTGTCTTAGCGCTGTCGACGTGAAACATTTGTCGCGATCAAATCCTCATGGTTACGGGCACCATCGAATTTGTCAAAACAAACGAGCCAATCGCCCTCGAGTTATATTTAAACGATAAAAATTGAAAGAGCAATTTGTTCTCTGTTATGTTACCATACTTCTACTATTTCACACGATCTTTTTCCTTAATATTTTATACATCTGATATTTTAGTCGTTTATTTGTGTGCCAGAATTACAGAATCGTAAAGAATTAACGAGAGATTGAAACAAATAGAATTCGAATTCTATTTGTCTATTCACGATAATTGTTTCGCAACTTCTCTTTATTTTTTGAAAAGACGTCATTTGACGCTATGGTCAGAAAATAGCAGCAGGTGCGAACGCTCAGTAACACGTTTATTTTCGTACGCTCGATGGAATTCGTGTCAGGAAGTAATATTTTTTTTTCCTGATTCATATTTTTGCTCACATTGCTAGTGTAATCAGCGATACTTCACTGTCAATAACAAGCGAGATACAATCATGGATTAAAGTATATTATTTTATATGATCGATAGATATACGATTAATATATAAAAAATTATACAAAAATAAATTATTTCAAATGTAGTTTGCAGGGATTTATTATTTTGCAGATTTTTAAATAAAATTTTTGTATTAATCATAAATAATTATGATTAATTTATTATATAATAAAATTTCACGTGCAAATAATATATCAATTAGCAAAGATATAAACAAGACAGAGGGAAAGAGAAAGAGAGAAAGTAGGATTTCTAGTTAAAAAGTTATTGCTAAAGTAATATCTAATCAGGCAACTGACGGCGTAATCGAGAAATCTCATTAAAAAGCAAAAACTCATTGAAAATTACAGCGATCCGCTGATTAAAGCTTTCGAGAGCTTTCGGCTGGCGTGTTTATCACCGGAAGGAAGATACGTTTTTAAACGTGATAATTCGATTTGTCACTCGCCCTGACATCGATATCGTCGTATAAGCAGACATGCCTGCCTAACTAGGTTTTCGCGATATCGCTCGTCGATCTATTCAATCTATTTATGGACGTTTGCTGCAGACGAAGAGCGATTTATTATTACAGGGAAGTGTAATAGGGAGGTTTCATTGTGTGAATAACTAATTTTGAAACGACGACAATTTGTGTACTATTCGAAAAATAAAATGAATAAGTAGTCCGAGGTATAATAAATATATAAACCATATCACCGCATTTCTTTAAAAATCTTTTGCTTTAAAATGTGTCTTTACAAGCGTCGCGGTCGTGACAGATAAATTTTAATTTCTCATATCACCAGAAAATGACATTTTGCTATTTACGTAATTTATAAGTCCGAAGACAGTATATTTATTTTATAAAGACAGATCTTCAATAATTATTTAGTAAGCACTTTAAAGTCCGTTAACGGTTTAAGCAAAAAAATTTTCTGAAAATCATTGGTTCACTTAAAATGGTTTAACACATAAGTGAAGGAGATTTAATCGTAAGGGCATAATCTTTGAAAGAAAGTACCCGCAATTTAACTGATAAATTTCGTGTCATTACTTCCTTCGAATCGACTTTCTTCATCTCGTCGTCGCGACGTTAATTTCGCCGACTTCCGTTACCCGACATTACCGTGCTTCGCAAGGCAGACCGCGATTATTACTCAGGAATTTTGAAGTGTATGCGAAGTGTATGTATGCATTCACGCGTCGTCGACTTCGCGTTATTTTATTACGTGACCTCAGTAGCTTACGTTCGAGAAAACTCGAGGCATCCCATTATGCGAGGTGCGCATAGACATATTTCTTGCAGTCCAGAAGCAAAAATCTGCTTCATGGCTTTTAGACCTAAACAAAAATTTGAAAAGTGCTACAATTCAAATAAATAACGATGGATTTACTATCAAAAATTAATTAAATAAGAAATATTTGATAGTAAAGAATAAGAAAGTTATGTAGCTTTTAATTTCCTGGCAGATTTTGATATTTTATAATTTATAAAATTAAATTTTTGGTCATTTACATTTGAAATCTTAAATCTTAATGTAACCGTCATTTTTCCTGTAAATAAATCAATTATTTGACAATATTTCTCAAAAACAAAAAATATAGAATAGTCGCTACATTATCCCGCACCGTTATCATCACATTGTTATGCAAATCAAGGTTATGCAAGTACAATTTTAAACGATCGTAAATATTGCACGACACATTGGTCATACGATGTAAAGGGGATTCCAGCGTGTTTCTTCGGGCCTCTCGGCGTAAATTCCAATACATGACAAACGTTCCTGTTCGGTCTATAAATCGCCTGTAAATAATCCGCGCATTATGGCCAGTCGATAAATTTGTGCCGCGGTTGTAACGTTATCCCTAAAAGGACCAACGCGCTTAGATTTCAATTTAGATTCGACAATTTAAGCGCGTCTCGGCGACGTCGCGCGGATCCGCGAGAGACGTCCGGAAAACGCGCCGCGCTCTTCCGCGATAAACCGTTCGAATAAAACTCGGTGGTATCCGCTGACGGATGCATCGGGACGCGTCACGCTCGCTCGACCCTGAATCCCACCTTTCTCTCGTCCGTCCGCGCGGCTATCACGCGCGCGCCTCGCGATAAATATTTACCGTCGTATAAAAGGCTTTCGGCATTCTTTCAGCAGCGCGGCGAAACGTTATGAAGCCACCTTGAGGTACGAGCGATTAACGCGTAATTAAAATCAACCGGAGGAATCCGGCACGTCGGCACCGTGAACTTTTCCTATAAGTTTATGCATTTACCTCGGCGGTATCCGTACCGCGAACCGCGCGAGGGGGAGGGAGGGAGGGTGCGCGCGGCGCAGGCGGCGACAAGCTTTCGCAATTAATTATGCATTCCCGTCGGAGTGCGTCTGGCGCGCGAGAGGCCTCGGAGACAGAAGTATCCCGCTGGATTACCATGGGCACGCGGCCGTTTGCGCCGCGCCGCGCTTTTTCCTTCGCCTGCCACCTCCTCCCCCTCTGCACCTTCTCTCCTCGGTCTTGTCGGTCCTTTCCGCCTTTCGTCCTTTTCTTTCCTCCTCCCTCTTCTCCCCCCCCTCTCTTCGTCTCTCTTTTATTCGCCGTTTTACGGGGCAATAAATTGCAAGTAAACGAGCCGGACCGCGTTGACCTACGACGGTGGTTTTCGTTTTGCGGCTCGTTTCTGGTCTTAATGCGACGCGCGCGCCTCGACGGCGAGGACGACTCGACGACGTCGCGAAAAGTAATTACGACGCGAGTTGAATACTTTTTAAATCGCGTTAGCCGACGTCTTCCAAGAGGCTATGCGGCCCCCGGTGCGATCTCATTCCTCGAGCGCGCGTGCACTGGCTAAATCCTCACTTCCGAGGACATCAAAGGCATCCTTTAAATGCGTTTAATTGTCAAATAAGAGAGGGCATTTCTTTCTTCTCATTCCGTTTTCCTTTTTGCTGAAAATTATTTCACAGACAATACTTTTCATTGACTCATAAGAATGGTATTTCGTTGCTATAATGACACTTACTTCCGTTTGAAAAAGAAGAGAAATTTGATTGCTCCAATTAATTTGGAACAGTTACAGCCTCGAATATACTTATTACTTGACATTTTAAATTATAACGAATAAAAAAAAAGCGAAATTGAGAATTGATTAAAGAGACGTTAAAAAAGAAACATTATCACGCACCTTTTACGAATTG
Source organism: Wasmannia auropunctata (assembly GCF_000956235.1). Taxonomy (NCBI): domain Eukaryota; kingdom Metazoa; phylum Arthropoda; class Insecta; order Hymenoptera; family Formicidae; genus Wasmannia; species Wasmannia auropunctata. The sequence goes on along the minus strand of NW_012028721.1, from coordinate 170,468 downwards.
TTAGTAAAGTCAGTAAACAGTCAAGTTACTTTAGATACAAAAACATAATTGTTCCATGTATTTGATGAAATCTGTAAGATCGATGTCATCTTGATATTAAATGAGACTGGATATTAAATTAGATGTTAAATGAGACTTGATATTAAATGAGATATTAAATGAGACTTCTAATCGTAATGTGAATTCTTTTTATTTCAGGCAAGAAGAAATTCCCCTCGGATCCATCTTGCTGCCCGGTATGCGGAGTGACAGTGAGACCTCAAGAACTGGAGCAACATTTTGCTCAAGAGCTCGATCGATTGTACAAGGTCTCCTCGGCATCTTCAAGACCTCGGCCCTCGAGGTCGGCTTTACCGCCGACGCATCCCCAAGATCATCCCCATGGCCCGATGCTGCACGCCCCATCGGCGGCGGATGGCACCCCTCAGGGTAGATGGGAGACATACAAGAGGATCAAGGCCAATAGACAGGTAATGCATTCTTTATTTCCTGATTTTAATCCTTTATTAATCACGTGACGTCTCTCCGTAATTTCTCGGAGGAGCAAATCGAGGGATTTCAACCGAGCTACGAAGCGCGATAATTACTATATAATTTTAATAAGGATACGCGCGTCGCTGTTTCTTATGCGCAGGCCAGAATACGCGTTAAGAATCGGAAGCGAAAAGCGGACGAGGCGTCCTGTCCGGTTTGCAGCGAGAGACTGTCGGGCACGTCGGAGGAATTGAATCAGCACGTCGACCGTTGCCTGAACAAGCAGAACAACGGGAACCCGGCCGGGCAGAACGCGAACGTCGACGAGGAGGAGGTCGACGTCGAGGGCGACCCCGAGTACGAGGAGTACGAGTGGGCCGGCCAGACAAGAGTGCGCGCCACTTCCATGCTCGTCGGTGGATTTTCCGGTAAGTTCATTTGCGACGCTAAATTACACGCACATTTATTATGATACGCGCGGAGCTGTACAAATATTTATATTAAATTTGCGGTTATTAAGCACATATAATGCACGGTTTTATATTTACTTAAAAACACCAGATCAATAGGACGTTAAATATATTTGTGCGAAAACGTAAAATAAACACACGCTCGATAATTACGAATCGCGTACGCCATAATCATGTATTTTTTCTAGTTTTCCTTTCGACATCAAAAAAGCATTTTTTATCGTTTAAAATTGATGTAGAGCGATACCTATTAAGAGAATTTGAATTTCTTTTACACCAATTGCAAATTTAGAGACTTTTTTAAAATGCTTTTTTAGAAAAAAATTACACTGATCTTACCGAGAGTAGTTAAGACATGTTTTGCTAGGCAAAATAAGAATCTTAAAATCACACAATTTCATATTGCATAGCTACATTCCTATCATCTCTGACAGTTAACGTCTTATAAATTAACGAAGCAAAATTAGCGGAATCAATTCTACACTTAATTGTCTTCTTTACATATCATATTAAGATATATATATTTATGTCTATTATAAAAGAATTAAAAAAATCTCTGAGCCAGGGTGAAAAAGAAAAATAAAATACGTAATCCGGTGTCGTCAGTAATATGTATCTCTAGTTTCTTCTCTTTACTTCCACTCTGTCGAAACACGCTTAGAGATCGCCACTGCTCTGCTTCGCAGCCGCAGGCCTCGCCACTTCCTCGAGCAACCGTGCAGGTGCCAGGGGCGGGGGCGGCAATCAAGAGGACGAGGACGTCGACCTAGTGGTTGACGGCGACGACGCCGCCGAGTTCGGTCCGGCCCAGTATTCCGAGGCGGACGTGGTCGCGCCGCGAGTCGACGGCACGCCGCGAGAGCAGAAGGAACGGGACGCGCTTCGCGAGGCCGTCATCTCGCCGAACGCGCCGCACACGCCGCAACAGCTGACCCCCGACTCCGGACTGACGGCGCAGGGCCTGGTCGAGGTGAAGCCGGAGCCGGGCGCTGCGACGCCCGTCGCCCAACAGAACGATCCCGACGAGGGTGCCTCCGGGTCGCCCAGGAGGGACGGCGACACGCCCGTCGTTGAGGCCCTTCGCGGTCGCGTCCGCGAGCTCGAGGCCGAGATGCGCGGGCAACCCTTCAAGTGTCTCATCTGCATGGTGAGTTTATCAGTCTTGACAAGTATGAATTAATATCTATAAGCGAGATTTCGCGTCTCTGATTCAAGAAATACAAAGCAATTAATTTTGAACGGCAGTGAATTTGCGTGTGATTGTACAAAGGGTTTAATGTTCTTCGAATTTCGAGATAAATTGTTTAAAATTAAATATAAAATTTTTAAATGATATTTAATGTCACACTAACGCTAGGAAATAGTCTAAATAAAAAATTTAGGCCTTTAAATTTAGATTTTCAAGTCAAAAAAACAAAGTCGAAACTAAAAAATACTGCCTGTAATTGAAATTTCGCTGAAATTTTACAGAACGATTTATCGTTTAAATAATACGCTTCGCGAAATGAATAAAACGATCGTAATAATAAAAATTAGGTTTCGCTCTTTGAAAACGATTATTGAACGTAAAAACTGAACCGATTAACTTTCGAACGCTAATATGGCCATATGATTGTAATTGAGTCACTGTAATTAGTTCATCGTTATAGATAACTTGCTGGTTTTAATATTGTGAAAAATCAAATTGGACCTGCGAAAAATAAGCCGGAAAAACGGCGCGCTTTATCGTATTTTATATTATTACGTATTTTATATTAATTCCTTGTAATATTACATTATACATATTATTTCATCGCGCTTCGTTCGCGATCTGAAAGCGCGCGTTTTCGCAACTCGTAAATAATTGCGACGACATATAAAACGCGCGCATAAAATTCGACCGCGTTTCTCCCTGCATCGGCGACAGCCTGAAATATTTAGATCGTCGAATAAATTATTCCCCAATGCGCCGCTCGTATGCGAATTAAACGGAGTAGCGAAGGAGCATTACGCGTGTAATACCGCCGCTCCAGTGTTTCCATCGTCGATGCGATATTACCTGTCCTTCCGACTCAGCCGCACTTCGTTATATGGGTTCGCGATCGCGCGGAATATAACTCGCCGCGCGAGATAAGACGGCGATCTCACTTGTAACGCGGTGGCAATAAAACGCTAAAGGTGTATATCGACTCGCGGTCGTTATCGAGCCAGGATAAACAGCGGAATGTCGCTTACGTAACGGCCGCGAGTAACGAGCGCGTTAATCATTTTGTTTCATGAAAAACCGCTAGGAGAGAACGTCGATCCAACTTCCTATTTTACGATCGTTAAATCTATAATCTCGCAGCCGCACTGCATCTCGAGAAGTCGCAGACCTGTGATATTCTCCCGCATTAATATAATGAGAAATTTAGATGTCCTCTTTTCGATTCCAAGACGCGACTTATTGTTTCGTAAGCTTCAAGAGCAATTACGTGGTTGTACGCCGATTAACAAAATTAGCGATACAATTACAAATTCTTATACGCGATATTATATTTTTTTATATTGACACGCATGTGAAAAGTGGATGATATTGGCACGAGAGTGAGTTCGCCAATTATTTTCCGAGCGTGAATGAATTCTCCATTTCAGGAACAATACAAGAAGCCGGTCACTTCGGTTTGTTGCTGGCACGTACACTGCGAGCAATGCTGGCTGCACACGCTGGTAAGTGTTAATTGTTGACGACGACAGCAATATGCTTTTGAACTGGCCTGGTTATTTTTTAATAATTAAATTTAGTTTGAATTTGAATTTAATTATTAAAGACATTTAAATAATTATAAATTATCTTCTTAAACTTATAATTCTGGACGCAACATGTAACTTATAAAATATAGCTTATTATAGAATTTTTGTAAACATTTCTATATTTTTCAATACTCAAATAATTATAACTACTTGATCGATCTCTAAATTTAATTTTCTTAACTACAATTTAATCGTCGATAAATATATTTATCGAGATTTGTATTAATACGTCGGAATCTGCCTATATTCAAGATTATTATCAATCGTTCTCTGTTCTCCTGAACTGTTCTCCAAGTCGTCTTGGCGAATTCTGTCAAGTGACGACTTTGATCCCGAAGCCGAGTTGAGAAACGAGGATTTTCTTACCGCTGTTACAGGGCGCGAAGAAGCTCTGTCCGCAATGCAACATGATAACGTCGCCGTCCGATCTGCGGCGTATCTACATGTGAACGAGCCGGCTCAACGTCGCGCAGGATCCGCGTTCTCCCTCATCCCTTCAGGGACTCGGGATCAGCCGGGCAGCGCTACCAACGTGCGTTCCGCTCCTGTAAATACTTGTATATTTCTCAGCGTTACGTAAATTAACTCTCTAGGATTTTAACATGTACGTTTATGCATCTTAGAGCTAGTAAATTAACTCCGTTAGTTCTTAACGATCGTCAATCGAGTGTCGCTCTATAGGATCACCCGACGCAGTTTTGCGCGTCAACAACGATCAATGATCGACACAATTTGCACTTACACTTACGAATTCTCCTTTCAAAAACTATATCGACCTTTCCGCAAAGCTTGCTGCGCTGTTCCACTTTTATTTGTCATATGAAGTCATAAATTTGTTATTGCGCTAATTGCATGAGTATCAATCTCGATAATTTTTTTATCGCTAAAAGACTGCATTTCGTTTCGACGAATTATGAATCTCAATTTTTGATACTTTATATAATTCGATATTTTTGCGACATTGATTTCGTCGCAATTTTTACGATCGAAGTTTAATCAGACGGAAATTATTCTTATAATTTTTATTACTTGAGCAACCATCATGAAATACACACGTATTAAACGCATACTTAAGAGGATCGTTTGTTAAACACGCGACAAAACTGCGGGCGACGCCGAGATCCGCGACGCGAGAGTCGCGTCGCACGCTCGTATCTTCGTTTTACCAAAACGAGGATTAAGGAATCTTAAGATTACGCGAAAAGGACGACGCGAGAGAAAGCCGATTGGCTGTGTGACTTTGTTTCCTTCCGACACGAATTATTTGTACGGGATCACCACCGACCACGTAACAAATTTTTCTTTTGAATGCTACGTTCCCCGATGATCGGCTTTCGACGCTCGTCGATCATATAATTACCAGAACTTTTAGATCGCCGCCAAACCAATCTCTCGCGATGCACCGGCGCGGCGAGCTGTAATGTAAATACACTAAACGGATCAAGAAGAGAAGTAAGTCCCCCCCCGATCGCTGTTCTGTAATCGAAATAAAACGATCATGGAATGTACAATTGTGCGTGCTGCATTGTCATGAGTTATTCTTTTCTCCCCGGCCAAATCGACGATATCAGACATATTTTTGTCGGAGAAGAAGACACGGCAGGTATGTATGAAATATTTGCTATCGTTTTCTTTTAGTTGCTACTCGACATTCAAACAATTTAATACTTTTCATTTCCACCTCATTTAACACTTCTGCTGAGAGATCAGCAGTTGAAAATATTAAAAGACATAGAAATAATCATTTTCTACATAATTTTTCTGTAACATGAAATTGCAAATATTAGTATTGCGGAAGAATTGTGGATACGAATCAAATTAATTAAACAAAAGTTTAATAAGTCATGAGATCGCAGGTACAGATAAGTCGCTAAAGTCGGTAGAAAGGATACAAATATATGAAGATAATACAAAATTAAAATTCTAGCTCCTTTGGGACACAATAATATCGGCTATGTTTAAAGTTTTGCCCGTCTGCTCGTCTGACAACAGCTTGTTGATTTGGATGGACAAATCTTTCAAGCAAGGATCACTAGTTGTGAATTAAGTGCGGTAAATAAAAATTAAAAGTAAACGCGAAACGAAATAATAATTGAAATTACTTAGGTCTTTTTGTAGCGAATCCGAAATAAAGTCCATACGTAAATAAAATTCAGTGTCAATAATTCTTCAATAAAACAAAATCGCCCGCACCCGCAAGAAGGAGAGACAGAAAGAAAGAGGGGCGAACCGTGGCTAAAAATACACTGCTGTGTGCGAGTTTTGTAAATGTCTAACGTTTAATTTCCGTTCCTTATCTCCGTACTCGAAGGAGGACTCTGATTAAAGCCGCAGCGGAAGCGGGACCGGCGGGTAGGGTCACGGGGGAGAGCAAAGAGGTCACCGTGGTGGCGGTCCCCGAGGAAAAAGGGTCACGCAAAATGGCGCGTCGGGTTTACGAACCGCGTAATAGGCAAAGACGGTGGAG
>NW_012028721.1:69221-164265 GCF_000956235.1 Wasmannia auropunctata | reverse complement strand
GGGGGGGAGCGGGGAGCGGATAGCGACGGAGACGGAAGTATAGAGGTGGCGAAGACGGAAGTGGAGGAGGCGGCCGGCGGTGAAAGTGGCGACGAAGGTGGAGCTCCGGCGTCGCGCTCCGCACTATGGATCCGCACGGGCGGCTTCCCTCCGAGAGGGAGGGAAAGAATCTTGCAGTCTGCCGGGCGCGCAGGCGGGATGCACTTTGAGGTGCGAGAGCGACGGGGTCGCTGCACACGGCAAGATGGTGGCGAACGGTATGCGAACTCTCGCGCAGCAAAAAAAAAGAGTGTCTATGGAGTCCCCGCTCTCTTACTTCGCGCGGGATGGCTACGCATTAAATAAATGGCAATCGTTGTAATCGAGGGAGAAAGTGGACGCGCGAAGAAGATATTGTTTGTACTATTTACAGGCCATCGACTTTGGAGCTCGGTCGGTGGTCACGTGGCTATAGCTGTAACTGTCGTTTAGGAAGTCGTTATTTTTATTTTATGTTAAAATTGAAAATTTGCTACCAAAATCTCTCGAAAATATTAGATGATGCTAAATTTAAAGAAAACGATAGAAGGATATGTCTTTCAGTTACCATGACGAATTTATTTCTTAGAATAACATTTCTTATCGCGAGAGCTCTTTAAAGTTATGATTGTATTACATAAACAACTGGCGACTATATGTTTCGCAAGCTGAACCATGTGTGAACAAACAGTCTTTACAAAGTTATTTGTTACACACAATAAATAATCCCGCAAGATTCATTGCGTTTTTATCGCCGTTCCAAGACACGATCATGACAAAACGTTCTCCAGTCTCGTTCCACGTTTTTTGTTGCTCCAGTTCGTTCTATCGTTACTTCAGGATTAACCTAATCGTTGGTTGAAATATTCGTTCGATTTACCATTTCAGTTTAACCACTACGTTTCCTGCTTAACACTATTACCAGCCACTCCCAGCTACCTCCGTATACCCACACACATATATATACCTTACAAGCGCGTTCTATAAAGAAGGTAGACTGCAGAAACCCGGCTGGCTGATGCGGATTCACCATCGCCGGTAAGAGGCTGCAGTCGATGAAGGAAAATGTCGGCGCCGTTTCCCGAGGTGGAGGTCGACAGTGGTGGTGGTGGTGATGGTGGTGGTGGGATGAAAAAAAAAGGGGAGAAGAGAGCGAGAGAGGAGCACGGTTGTGGAAAAGGTCCGGGAAATCCTGGCCGGGGCGACATACCTCCCGCGAAAGGTGGGCTCGTAGGTGGAGGCGGTGAAAGCTCCGCCTCTCTCTCCATCGTGCTTTCCATCGCGTCCGCGACGCATTTTCCTACTTACGCGCGAGTTCACGCGCGCGAGGGAAGCTCGCCCCCGCGAGAGCTCGTCTGCCCGCAGTCAATCCCGCGGAACGCCACGAAAGACGCCTCTGGCCTTCTCTTCCTCCCCCCTTCCCTTCCCACCCCTCTTCCCCTGTCTCTCTTCACCCTTCCGAGTCATTGAACTCCATTCCATCCTGCTGCATAGAAATGGAAACGCTCGGCGCTTACCGTCGAACTGTCGGCGATACTTTGTTGCGAGCGGAGGAGGGTAATGTCGTAGATATAGACCCGTGGGAGAACGTACGGCGGGGATAAACGTACGTATAGGCGATCTTAATAACAGCGGATAAGAGACGCGTGCGAAATGCAGACGAAGCTTCAAAAGATGTTTAGAAGACAGCACGCGAGAATTTGAAAAATCGTACTTGTAAATTTTTCAACGATATCCGTTAGGGAATTATGTTCCCTGTCGCGCGGCGATGGAAAATTTATAAATTTAGTATACATTTGGATTGGTATTGTGCGATGTTACAAAATTTTTAAAAGTGTTATATGAATATGCGAATAAACGATAATTTCAAGCAGGAATAAGACGCCTACAGGTTTATTTTAAATATTCTTTTTTAAATGACACTTTTATATCTTTTATTCTAGCATCGCGTCCCTCAGTAATACCATATCCTATGAAGAAATAGACTCTTGAATTAATTAAACAACGCACAATAGAAGAAGTTAAATCTTATGGTTATATTTTAACTAAAGATAAACCCTTGAAACGATTCAAATCACTACGTGCAACAGAATTTTATCGACTGGCAAGCGAATCTACACGGCGTTATTCGGTTCACGCATTTTAATGTAATTTTAAAGATAAAATTCATGACATAATTAAATCTTTTGACGACGCATTTGAGCAAGCTGCCGGGGACGTGTCATTTTAAGCAAACTTTTCTTGTAATCTATGATCTAGAAAGGGGATCTAGAGAGGCGCAATTTCATCCGACCGTCGAATCGTGGTCACGATCATAACTGGACCAGCGGGCCAAGGAAGGCGACTCCAGACTCCAAGGGCACGCGGCCGCACGTGGCAGTCGCTCGCGAGCGTCTGGGCACGATCCGCGGTTTCCGTCGGTCCCGACGGAGGCTGCACGCCGCGCCGTCGCGGCGGGGCGTGTTTCTCGCTCGACGAGCCCCGACGGGCGGCAGGGATGACGGGCTCGCAACACGGCGCAAGTCGGCCACCCGTTCCCGACGCCTGCGGACTCGTATTCGCACCGCGCGTTGCCGCCCCCTTTCGCCGAAGCGGGGACAGGCCGCGTCTGAGAGGTCCTTCCGTTCCCGCCGCACGGTTCCCTCGTCCTGCGGCACCTTCGCGGGCGTCGCCGACGAAAGAGCCGGGAGAGAGATCCAGGTGCGCAATCCTCTCGCCGGCGTCTTCCACGCGTCGTTCCTTCCCGTCGCTCTCGTACCTCTCACCCCCTCCGACCTCTCTCCTCGCCCGTAACATCTCGCTCCCTTCCAGTCGCGCTGCTTTTTTTTTTTTAGCCGCTCTCTCCATCTCCGTCTGCGAATCTCTCTCTCTCTCCCGGCTCTTCGAGAGAGTAGGAACGCGCGCACACAAATTGAGAGCGAGAAAGGTGCAGCGGACCGAATATTTTCACACACGGATCGCGAAGGTTTGCCAAATTCGATTTCTGCTTGCGTAAGATTAATTGGAGGCGATAAGGGACGGTGAGGCGATAGCCGTCTGTGCATACCTGAGTTAACAGACGTACTTGAGTTAACAAAAACAAAAAAAACATGCTAATTGATATTAGATATTAAATAGTAAAAGAAAAGATCAAACATCCAGGATTAAATTGATTATACATATATGTGAATTTGGTTTCAATTTTTTCAAATCTTGAAAGATCAAAAACATTTATATATTAAACATTATTGTTGTAAATGTTACGCTATTTATAAATTTTATAATCAAATTTTGTCATTAAGTTTAAAGTGACACGAAATATTAGAGCTTTGGCTTTTAAAAAATTTCACGTCGGAATTATGTAGCAAAGAAGCAATGTGCGTATTTAAAAATGTTTTTATAGCTGAAAGAATAAGCATGAGATGCATTTAATAAATAAATATTTAAAAAATGTATGACAAATTTTTAAATCTTTATACAAACAACCTGAAATATATGTTTATTAACAAATAAATAGAAATAAATAAAACACTGCGGAAAGGTACAAATTATAAAATTATATCTAAATGGAAATTCATTTATATTAATACCGCTAACTGTTGGAAAAATTGCTTTTGTTCTCCATTTGGAAATAAAAGAATTTCGTGATTCGCATAATAATTTGTTAAACGCGATTACGACAAAATTTCGCGTTTACTTCGAAAAGTACATGATCGCATTATTTTATGTCGTCCTTTTCTAGGACGATCAATCGAATGATTGAGCGGTAATAGCAGTTTAATCGCATTTACATCGAAGCAAGCTTCACATCGAGATTGTGCACGCATGAGACCCGAGGGAACTTTTCATTTACCAGATAGATAAGGAAAGTGCGCGCGATTACTTACCGATAGAAATATCGCAGGTAAGTGATCAATTATAAATGCCGTGGCGAATACGACATGCAGCTGTAGCTGTTATTCATGGGCTACAGGTGCGATACGGCACGAGACGACAAGTTACCTGCAGTGCACTTCCTGTTGTATGCAAATTTCATTCGGCGGGAGCTGTCGCGAAATCTTCGACAATTAATTTTCAAAATAATCGCCGACGAATTGCACATATCCTCTGTCATCGCACTCGGAAAGGTAAAAGCCGCTTCTTTATTTATTTATTTCGTAAACACGCGATATAAATTATTCGTTGGAAACGCAATTAAGTTGGCAATTATACTTATCTGGCCACGTTCATTTCATCTTGCTATCTTGACGCGCAATCTATTCAATATAAGCAACGAAGACAAAAGGCAAAAAGTGCGAAGTGGCTTAAATGCGTGAGAAAGACTCGGAATAATGCAATATTAATGAGTAAAACGGTACTGCGCGACGTAACACGAGCAGGTTTTGTAAGGCAATCCTTATAAGAAATTGAACTTGGGGTCGTACGAAACGTATTTATTTTATTTTGCATAAATATACAGCAAATGCAAAATCGATAAGTTTGACGACGCAACGTTAGCTTAAATAAGTTAATATCATTATGCTTCTTCCTCAATTTTTTTCTTGTCGTCAAAATTATTTTTCGTTTGTATCTCGTAACTTTCGAAAGTGATATTGAGCTGTTAAACAGTGCATATCACAAAGTTGAAATATGTAACTAACTATTCTTTTAATTCTTTTTTGCTACTAGCTACTGCGCAACTAATGTAGCCAAACAGAATTCTCTCTTTGAAAATAAACTCTTTGAAAAATTAATTCGAATTACATAATTGTCTAAATTTTTGTGTTTGCTTCTAAATGCTTTCTGTCTACGTCTAAATCTATGCTACTCTTTTTCGCTCAACGCCTCAATTATTAGAAAAATATCACACATGGCACGCTTATTATTTCGCAGACAAGAAACATGCTTTCGCATATAGGGATACGATGGTAAACGAAAAGTCCATATAATAAATATATTATTTATTTAATTTCTATATTATTATAATAATAATAATCAGTTGCAGTATATTTAATCTATACTTACAAAGAGACGGTCGAAACTATCTCTCACCGATTTTGACGAGACTGTGAATGCATTGTAGAACAGCAAAAAATAAGAGATAAGTATTTTTTTATGTACGTATGTGTCCTGCACATTTAAGGATTAAGGCAACTCTTCGAAGCGATATTTTATTTCGGCCGAATATTGAAATTGCGCAATACATGAAAAAAATCTTTTAGGAAATTTTACGATATTTTACATTTCATAACTATATATATTTAGATTTTTCGAAAATATTTTTTAATATGATCCTCCCTCCTCTTCGCCTATTATTATTTAGATTGAGATTGATCCGAGAATGGTCGTTTTAATTTTCAAACGTAATACGAAAAACACGCATATAAAAATATACGTGTCTCTTCTTTTGATGCCGTTTCGTAATATGTTCAAAATCCATCAAAATCGACGATGGACAGTTCCGACTGTTTCCTTGTTCAGTAACCGATAATATATAACATAATGTGATCAGGATCTGACTTGGGTGGGACATGACAGCGTCTTTGCGTGTGTCTTTGTATATGGTATAACTGCATGTGCGTGATTTTCTGTCGAATATATATCTCTGTAAACGTACATGTACTTTTCTCACGTCGAATCAAAGGCACAATTGGTGATTTTTTTTTTGTTTGAACGAACAACAGTAATTGACCTACGTGTATCGTCGTTTTAACTCCCGTCCTCTTCTAACCGCGGCTCTATATCGTTTCAAGATTCAACAAAAATCGTCAATTCTAAGATGTCAAAATTGTCCCTAGGACCTTGGAAGGGTGGGCGAGTGATCTATGTCGGCGAGAAGTCACATCGAGATTTTATCGTCAGCGTCATAGTTTGTCTTCTGTATATACGACTGCTACTCTAGAAATCGAGATAACGTGCGTCGTTTCGACGTAGGCCGGATCGTTTCTTTTTTTTTCTTAGATGCATCTTTCGCCAATGATCGATACTAAAAAAAATTACGAGTTGACGTTCGAGAATCTAAATTGGCACTTAATTCGTTTCTGTATATTCGGCGAAATTGAATGTGAAACCCGGAAGACCCGTGCAATTTACAACGAAATGACGCATGGCTTTATTTTATATGACCGTCGTTGCGGTTGCAGACGCGTTGCGTCCGGTTCCGGATGGTGGATTCGGCTTTTAAACGTCGACCTTATAAGGCGAGCCGGGGATGTGATCGTCGCCCCATTTGACGATCACGATGTACTCGCCCCGCTCGCGCACCAGGTAACTCACGTTGTAATTGTTGCGGCCCGTGTGCTTCACGAAGACCTCCTCGCATGGCCCTTTGGGCCCGTACACGCCCACGTAGAGAATATTGTTACCTGCAATTACGGCATTGATCAGGGATTTTCAAGTGATAATTTAAAACGAAAAGTTAATTAATCCAGCGATAGTTAAAAATTCTCAAAATTGTCATTTAGATTTACAACAATATTAACAATAAAGTATGTAGACTGTAATACAATTTAATCGGTAGATCGATGAAGTTTAATTGGAAAATATATTTTTATATGCTTGAATGAATAGCAGATATGATTGCAATTACAATCACGTACCGGCGTCTCCCGCGTGCACAGTGAATTGATTTTGTTTTCCTAAGTAAGCCTTCTTGAGACCCATGCCTTTACTCGTCACTCTGCCCGCGTCGGACTTGAACAATGGCAATACCGGTCCAGTCTGCTTGCTCTTCGATATCTTCTGCACGGTCTCGACGACGATCGAGCTTGTCTCTTGCGCGCCTCTCTCCGCCAAATCCGCGCCTGGAATAGACAGTATTTATATTTTCTCCATAATGCCGTCTTCGGTTATGTAGAATAATTTATGAATTATTGCATTCTTAAAATAATGTTAGAAAATAATGTATAAATCATGTATTGCGAGTATGTTATAAAGAATGCGCACCTGTGCAAGGAACCTTGTATGGCGAGCCGACGATGTGGTAGCCGTTGTACTTGATGCTGATATAATAATCGCCCGGTACCAAGGGCGTGTACCTGACCTTGTAGCCCTCCTCGACCTCGGTACAGTCCATGGCGACCTTGCTGGGTCCGTCCACGGTGACTCCCAGCGCCCCGCTGCCCGCGTTGCAAGTGTCGATGATGAAGTCGGTCTTCTGGCCGGTCTTGATCTCCTTCAGACCGTTGCCGTAGGCGTGCAACGCCGCCGGGTCGGCGTCCACTTTGCCAACTTTGACGCGATACGGACTGCCCGATATATGCACCCCGTTGAACTTGAGGTGAATCTGATGGATGCCGTTCTCCGTCGGCATGAACCTCACCGAGTACGTGTCCGCATCGATGCTCTGGATGAAACAGTCGTCCTGGATGCCGCTCGGCGACACGATCTGAAAGCATAATTGATAAATTGATGCATAACTCGGAAAACCAGCTCTTAAAAATCTGATTAAAGTATTTAATATTATATCGCTATAAAAAAAAATATACTTCTTACAATTAGATATTAAGAAAGAAAAAGCAAAAACTGGTATAAATTTAAATGGTGGTAAATTTATATGTAGAAAGTTCTATATATAATTTCTACACACTTTGAGACGGATCATTTTACCGTGAAAATTAGATACTTTTATTGTTTCTTAGTTTTTATTTCTCTTTCTTAATATCTATAAGAAGTATATATGTTTTTAATTATAAGATACACGTTGTTCATAAATGTGCAGCGAAATCTCTTCTCGATATTGCATAATTTCAAAAACATTTGGCTACTAGTCTAAAGATTTTATAGTACTCGCGTCCAAAGACTATAATACTAATATCATACGACTCAGTGTTTCAAGTGGGATCTCGTTAAGCCGTAAAGCGCCGAGTTGAAGAAGATAAAAAAATCACCACATTCAAACGAGCGACCACCAAGGGGCGCCGTTACGAGGAGTCGCTGCCACTTTGTGTCGAAATCCTCCATGTGACTCATCCAGTTATGTGCATGTGGCGAAAAGTAAAAATACGTTCGCGGTCCCACCTACGCGGTCTGATGTGGCGGCGGCCGTTTCACAAGCGCGCGCGAGTTATTTACGGCGCTCCTCCTCTCTTTCGCAAGGAGATGTATCGCGGTGAGTTAGACTCGCGAATGTTACAGCGCCTCCCGAGTGGCTGTCCTTGTCACCAGCGGCGGACAAGGGTGGCTTTACCTTTCCGTCCAGTTCACCCTTGGCGCCGTTCTTGCGCACCAGGAAGGTGCACGGCTTGTCCGGCTGCGTTCCGCTGTCGGGAAACTGTGCGACCTCGAGCTTGTGCGCGTCGCCCATCGCCGGCGAGATGTAAACCTTGTGCGGCGAGTCAGGGATGTGCTGATCGTTGAACTTAATTCCCACCCTGTATTCGCCTGAAAGCAAGCAACGTACGACGACACGTAAATAAATGAATTTGAACAATGTAGAATTTAAACGTCGCTAGTATGGAGGCATTTTTAATAATAAACTTATGGAAGTTTATTAAAAACCGAGAAAGTCCCCAACATTTATCGAGAAAATGTTAATAACTGGTCTCACTGTAAATATGTTACGGGTTTAGGGTTTAAGACTTAGAGTTTCAAGCGGAGTATTAATACATATTTACAGAGTGTATAATATAGTAAGGAAAAACGAGTATTCAAAATATATCGTAGACTTATTTCACAATTAATATTCACGTGAATGACAACAAATATCTCATGACAGTCATATTAATTATTTCCGAACAAATCGTGACGGAAATAAATAAATCACGGAACATTTAAAGCGATCAGCTCTACGTTTCCTGTCTGACGGATCAGGAGAATAGATTCGTGAGGAGAATATCCGCCCAAGGATCGAACTAACCATCGCCTTCCTGAGACTCCTGCGGCTCGTTTCCGGTCAGGACGATCTGCGTGGTGGCTGTGAAGGTAGCCATCGATTCCCGAGTTACGTCACGGGTTTCGCCGAAAGTGAAAGTCCGACGTCAAGAAAAACGTGGTGTCTTGGCGGGCGAGACAAACGGGGGGGGGAGGAAATCCGGGGAGGGGGAGATAGTTATTAGTTGGAAGGGTTCGCGAGCGAGGGAGGGGAAACGGAAAGCGCGAGGGGAAAAAGAAAAGGAGCGAAGAGGAAGTAAAAGGGTGAAGAAGAGAGAAAGAGACGATCGCAGCTGTAGCCGAAGGTTGGTCGCGTACCACTACTTTTCCTCGGGTCGATCCTGATCTCGATTCGTCGGCGAGCTTTCTCCCTCCCCCCGCCCCCCTTCGTTCCCCGCACGCCCCCGCGTTTCTGTTTTGCTCGCGTCCCCCGTGGCCCCGTCGGTCACCCCACCGCGTCGCAATCCGCTCCCACGGGGGCCCAAATATAACCATCGCGCGCTAATCCGCGTCCAGCCGCGAGTAGCCAACTGCGGGGCCAAAATATGGATCCACCTTAACAAATATAGACGGCGATATTTTGGGAACCGAAAAAGAGAGTGCAAGAGGGGGGGGGGAGAACTGGACGATCAACAGGATGGGAGAGAGGGATAGGTAGGCATGGGTGACGATGGATCAACGAGCAGTCGAGCCGGATTCATTAACACTTTGCGGATAACCGATGTTGATCTACGTTCGCGGCTACGCCATGTAAACTCGACCGCGCGTAAATACCAGGGTGCCCCATCGTCAACGATAGGTGTTTCAATAATAAAACTACTTAAACGAATTTAAATTTGTTAAAATTTAAGTGGCGAAAGTCTGCAAAAATCTAGTGGCGGCAACACCGGATATTTAAGATTGCAGACATGGGATCTATTGCATTAGTCTGCTCTACCAAATCATTTATCTCTATTATATTTCTTTTCCATCAATTGTTATGTATTGGTCTTTTTTTTCAAGTAGAATTAAAAGTATTATACAATGATGAAACAATATTAGAATAATCGTGAGGAAAAGGATAAATAAGAGTGAAAGATATCGAGTTTCAAAAAGTTTCAGAGATCGGCAGCACTCTTACTAAAACTGTCATACGTTGACGTTTCATTTCATCCAGTAGATATTAATAATAATAATATATTCAAGTATAATTTAACTGCCGCGTGATTAAATTCGCGCGTATTAAACCCAACGGGCGTCCGCGTCACGGGTGATTTAGTTTGCGCGGATATCGTCGGCGATCCATAAAATTCGTGCGGATAATTTTGGAACGCTAAGTGAGTCACTCGGGCGACAGCAATCGATTATGTGCATGCAGCGCGCGTGCGGCGAATAATCTATCACGATACAAAGTCTAAATGGTCCATCGCTTTAACAGACTTGATTTAGTGTGCAAATCTGTAAATACTCAGGGACCGGTATTACTGTCTTCTCTCAAGGCGCAAATTGTCTTTGACAATCATCTTGCACCCAGTCAGGAATGGGGACGGCATTGGCACACGTCCATCTTTACCGATATATTGCAACGTTTTATGGATACTTCAAATGACGGATTGGATCGGTCTATGAATGTTGCAGTCTCGAATTAGCGGAACCGTGTAACTCTTCTCGCGCGTACAATGACTTGAAACATTGACTACGCTTTTCTTAGAATTTCGCGATGACCAAGATCACCGCGCATAGATGAATACGACACTCGTGGCTTACCAGGTTCACTGACGACGTAGCTGACGTAACAGCTGCCGTCCTTGCGGTCCTTGAAGTCTATCTGCGCCTTGCTGGGCCCCTCGACGGAGACGGCGAGGGTGCCCGCGCCCGCTTCCCTGGTCCAGATGTTGAACTCGCAGGGCTCGCCTTGCTCACCCCTCTCCAGACCGGGTCCGCCCGCGTGAACCCTGTGCGCGCCGCCGTCCCTCAGCGGGCCCACCGTGAACTGGAACGGCGAGCCGGGGATGTGCATGGACTTGTAACGCACGGACACCGTGTGCACGCCCAGCTCCTTGGGCACGAACGCCACCGCGTATATGCCGTCCTCGGCCTCCTTGATCTCGGCGTCCTCGGTGACGCCGCCGGGTGACGTGACGGTGGCGGCGAGATCGAAGGACGTGATGCCAGGCATCTTGAACGTCAGCTTGCACTGGCTACCGACCTCGGTGATCGGCACGGCCTCCCGCTGCCTCTGGATCTTCTCCCTCTGCCGGTTACTGCCCTCCCCGCTGACCTTGACGGTGAACGGCGAGCCCTCGACGTGGTGATCCGCGAACTTCAAATTCATGATGTAATAACCGGGCTCGGTGGGCTTGTAGGAGATGTTGAGCGTGCCGTCCTCGTTGTCCTTGCATTGAATCTCGGCCTTGCTCGGGCCCTCCATCGAGAGGGACAGGCCGCCGAAGCCGGCGTTCCGCGTGTCGATCGAGAATTTGTTCTCCACGTGGGTCTTACCCTCCTTCAGACCGGGACCGGCAACCTTGACCTTCTTCGCGTCACCGACCTCGCGATCCTTCACGTCGATCTTGAAGGGGGAGTTCGGTATGTGCTTGCCCATTCTCTTCACGCTCACGGTGTGCTCGCCCGCTTCACGCGGCGTAAACGACACGCACATGTTGCCGCTCCCCGGCATCTTCTTCAGGAAACACGGCTCCTCCAGACCGCTGGGTGCCGTGATGGCCGCATTTAGAGTCTTGATATCGGCGTCGGATACCTTACCCGGTAGCTGCACTTCGCTAGAAGAACCTACGGAGATCTGGTTCCTCTTGCGGCCTTCGCCTAGAAACGACATTCAATTTCTTCAATTATAAAAATAAAAGAATTACTTAAAATATTGAAGTAAAAATCCGAATTTTAAAGATAAATAATTATATATATTATTAACTGCTCCGGAAAATAATCCAAATGCACTTACCCGTGATTTTGGCGACGAAGGGGCTGCCTTTGATATGTTTGTCGCCAAACTTAACGGTAATTTTATATTCGCCGGGCGCGGTAGGTAGGTAGGACACCGACACCGTGCCATCCTTGTTGTCGTGACAGCTTATTTCGGCCTTGCTGGGCCCTTCGACAGCCAGCGAGAGACCACCGGCGCCGGCGCCTTTCGTCGAGATGGTGAAGTTTCCAGGTTCGCCGCAAACGCCGTAGACCAAACCTGGTCCATACGCTGTTACATATCCACTCGCCAAGGAATCGACATGGAATTTAAAGGGAGAGCCTGAAAAAATCATATATTAATATAAAATATACATGTAACATTCATTTCACATCAATCATTTGTAGAGTTTTGTTAAGCGAAGGGAAAAAAAAGTAAAGACGGCGAAGAGAATTAAAGATTATTTGTAAAAATTTATATTTATTTATATATTACTCAACGAAATTAGAATTTCTCGAATCAAGTACCGATGTATTGAGATATTATAATAAATAATATATAAAAATATGTTTTTATTTAAGAGAGCAGGTAACTGAGAAATATTATACTTAATGACGGTCGCGTGAAGTAAATTAATTTGTCGGACGGAGAGATTTATTATTAGCGCAAATTGGCGCTCGCGAGATCCATTACACGGGGAATGAAATTTCATATAGCCTCTGTGTTTCAGGATCGTACGGATCGCACGCGCATCGCGCACATTAGCACACGTTATTCTTGGATGCTCGGTGAATCTCCGTATGATCGATCGCCCCTCACGATTGCGTAATCGCTGTTAATTTGCGAGATGAATGCATTAACTTACCCTGGACGTGTTCGCCGTTGAATTTCACATAAATCTCATGGAGGCCCTCCTCCCTCGGCTCGTACTTGATGGATACCGTACCATCGTGATTGTCCTCGATAACCGGCTTGTCCACGTTTCCGCTAGGCATCTTCACTTCGGCTGAAAACGAGCAGAATGGCGTTCATCAGGCACATCCCAAGGACACCCCGCGCGACATAGTTTCCTCGAGTGCGCCGCGATTGGTTGGCACTGGCGTACAAAATTGCAGCTTTCGCACCCAAACAAGATTTTCATATCAAAAATAACTGCTTAATGCTTGTGTTTGTCATGCTCACCGTTTCATATTCAAAGATACACAGTAATACGTTCGCACATAAATAATATTCCTCGGAAATACAGAGTCATATTTCTTCCGCCTAACATGTTTTCAGTAAATTAGGCTATATTTAGTCGATATTTGTATCTTAAAACGTACAGAAACAATTTAATTGCGTATATGTTTAGAAAATTTGCAAAATCTTAAAAAAAAAGAAGGAAATAAGCTCCGAAATATTTTTTGATCAGCGATGCGGATCAGAAAATTTTGTGCCACATACGAAACATCGTGCAGATTTTTTATTAAGTATTTAATTTTTAGTAAGTATTCACAAATTTGTTGATCGTAAATCAATCTTTCAATTATCGATAATATGATTATAAAATGCAATGCATTGCAAGCCGTTCAATTGTCATTTGAAATTAGTCGAAGACGAATTGAGAGATCTCTTGAAGGCAAAACCTTTTTTCGTGTCGATATAGAAGATACTCTGGAAGACGAGCGGCGCGAAATCGAGGCCAGGTCCTGGAACTTCCTGGCTTCCCTGAGCGCTCTTGGCGTAGCAGATCGGCCCGCGTTCGGCGCGATTGAATTCGCTGAAGAACACGCTCTTCAACCAAGCTTTATAGAAGGTCGATACCTCCTGCCACGTGGCTGGTATTTCCGGTTCCTTGTCTCCCCAAATCATCTCCAACGAGTACACTTCAGAATCGTGCAAATTCCCGTCGACGTTGACGCACTTGACGAACTATCGTGATTCGATCGTGGGGTCGCACCGGTTTTATTCTGAATCGCCGCAAAAATTAATAATCGCGTTCTTTTTTTTTTTAAACGAGAGAAAAATTACATATTTTACATGTTATCAGAAAAATTAATAACGTATCTTTCAATTGTTAACGAGACAAAAAGCACAAATCAATTTTGCACGGAATGGTTTATTCTAATAAAAAAACGGTTTTACCTCTTTGATTTTGCCTCGCGGACAGATTCTACAATTTATTTTACGTAGAGAGATTCGAATGTAAAAAAAAATCTTACATCACTTCCAAATAACGATTGGGATGATTCAACGTGAGTGAAAGAATCCAGTTACGAGCGCGCGCCGTCACGTGCGAGAGGCAACACCCCGAGGATAAAGATCCCCCGTCGAATAGATCGACGTCGATAAATCTTGTCCGGTACCGAAACGTCCGCGCTAAAAAAAAATCAAGAATCCCCGAGAGATGTTCCGCGGGGGGGCAACGCGACTTAAGGAGAGCGAGTGAGCGACCGACCCACCCACCGACTGACCCACCGACCGACTGACCGAACGGTAACAACGTCTTCCGGCGTTCTCCAGCGATCTCGTTCGCGAGGTCTCCAGCCTGATGGCGCCTGTCAGTCGACCTCACGAGGGCGCATCTCCGGCACGACTGACGGTCGCACGAGCACCAAAGTCGGTCGGCGCCGAGGACGATGAGAGAGCTGGCCGGTGTCGATCTGGCGGATGATCTTTTTTCCAGCGTTAGCTACACCAGAGGCCAGTTTTGTGTTGCCTACCACGATTGCCAGTCTACCTCGTTTATCAAATATTCTCATTCCCCTCACTCTCCCTCTTCCTTTTTGCAACAATCTCTCTCTCTCTCTCTCTCTCTCTCTCTCTCTCTCTCTCTCTCTCTCACACACACACTTCGTCTTCTTTACGAAGAGATCTATCCCTCTCTATCTGCCGCGCCACACGAGGGGCACATATATACGCAGGAATATCACTGACAGTGACCAACGCACACTAACACGACCGGGGTGAACCTATGGAGGTTTACGCACGCGCTAATCCGAGGATTCCGCGGCTGGTGGGAGGAAGCGGATGGTCGACGTCGCGACGCTTGCACCTGGTGCGCGAAAATTTATGATGCAGGTATATCAATGTGTATGAAGATGTATTTTATATACATATATTACACATATACGCGTCGTGTGTATATAAATGCGTGTATATATGCGCGCGCGCGCTCCTGTGTGTATGTGTGGTAACCGCGGTTCGTCGTGTCGCGGATGGATCGGCTGCATAGCTGGTTACGTGACGGGATCAACGCTGGACGGGTCCGCTCGATCGGGGTAAATCGGGAACGCGACGACGCGACCATCATTAGGCGTGCACGCGATGACGTTATTGCCAGGCGCTCGGCATATTGCTTTTGATTGCTAAAGGAGAAGACTCGAGGTCGTCTTCGGAACGTGATACTTCTCGTGACGAGGACCAATTAGACGAATTACTATTATTATAACCCGAGACGAAATATCTTAATCTTAAAAACTATATCTCTTCTTTCTTCATGTCAATCTTTTTGAAGGACTTGATAAATACATCTTCCAATACTGTATGAGAATTATGGAAAAGTTTTTTTTAACACGTTATTACAAATAAAAATTAATAATTACACTTTATATTTCGTTTTAATAATGTAATAAGATGTTATTTTTGACTTCAAGTAGTAAAGAGAGCAGGAGAGAAGTCGTATAATAAAATATTTTTCTCAAAGCATTTTAAAAATAATCCTGCATATCTCTGATTCTTTTCCATTCCTTCGCGCTCATCTTTACGGGGGGTTACGTAAATTGTTATCACGTGGAAGGAATCCCGGAATTCTCAAGATAGACAAGACGGAGAATTTTGGCCGCGTAACATCCTGGCCACGCTTCCGTGATCGCCGTTTCATTTACCAAAGGAAGTCGTCAAGCAAGCGAGCCGGCTCGCGCATTTAACACGCGCCACAGCCGTTATGATGAAGAGGAACGGGTGTCGGCCGGGTCTGACTAATTGCGGACAAGCGTGATGCGTTGCACGTCCACCGTGCGACATTATTCGCGCATGCATCGGCGCGTGTCAAAAGATCAAGGTATCAGCGTAATCCGCCGGAAAATCAACGACCTGATTCAAAGTGATCTCTCATGCGAATCCGACTTTCATCCCTATAGACGCCGTATTCCTCGACTCTTGGTGCGTTAACGGCGCGAAATAAAAGTACACGTTACTTAGCGAGAGGAAAATATTTGCTGGAGGCGGAAGGGCATTTGCACAAGACAGCAGCGGGCTTCCAGCAACAAGATATTGATCTCTTGGCAAGGTGTAAACCACCGTCCGGAATCGAATCGCGCGGGTTCGTCGACCGGGAATTCGCTCCAGTTGATGTTTGCATGCCGCGACGAGAGAGGAATCCCGGAGGATGGAGAAACGGTCCACGTGGAAGGGATCGGGTCTTTTTCTGGACCCGCTACATCGTCCTCGGGCCGCGCGGAATCTCGAGGCTCTCTCGGCTCTTGGACCAGCCGCGGGTACGCGCATCCGGAGCCACTTAATCACCCAATATTAATATCGCGGACAGTGCGTCGCGCTTATCCGACATACATACATACATACCGTCCTTCCACGCGCAGCGCCGGCCTGTCCAGCTCGCCATATTTTTGGCAAGGTGGTGGATAAAGCGCGAATACGAATCCGTCGTGTCTGTCATTTGACGCTCTCTGAGCGCGCGGCGGTTTGCTCAGCCGCGAAACATTGCATGTTATTGAATCGCATTATTCGTCGCCGCTCGTTTATTTATTGAAGTAAGCTGAACAGAGAACTCCTTCACTTGTGCTTTTATAACGTTGCTCAGAAGCTTACCGTTGATCTGTCTATTCTCTTGGCGCTTAGCTATACTATTTACGTCAAGAAGCACAGCTACAGAATAATAGTAATTTTTTTAAATTAATTAAACAAGAGAACAATTATTTAATTATATATCATTAGTTGTTACTATTAATTGTTTCAGCGATTAAAGTTCGATTAATAGTTAATATTTTTTTCGAATTAATCTTACTGTTCCATCATGTGTCTAACAGTAATAATTAGCTCATTATACCGAAGGTATAATTCAATCTCGAAACGTTACGCGGGACTGCATTGTCGGTCATTAATCAATTCAACTCGTCAAGT
Organism: Wasmannia auropunctata; assembly: GCF_000956235.1. Lineage (NCBI taxonomy): Eukaryota > Metazoa > Arthropoda > Insecta > Hymenoptera > Formicidae > Wasmannia > Wasmannia auropunctata. The sequence goes on along the minus strand of NW_012028721.1, from coordinate 147,395 downwards.
CATCAAATACACGTGGGTACGAGTAGTCAAATACGGCATCGGCGCGCACGCGCGTGATTAATGACGATATATCCTTCGCCGTGATGTTAAGTAGGCGGTTTAAGAATGACGTGTGCGTTAATCGTTGAAGAAAATGGGGGGGGGGAGGAGAGAGAGGAAGTTTTGTCCGCACGAAAATTTAAGAGCGCGTAAAACGCGCCGAGTCCGAGTCTTACGCGAGGCGGAAGAATTCGTATCGTAAAATCCGCGGCGGAGCAAAGCAGCACACGTTGCGCAGTAAAATCCGTGATTTATTTCCGCGCAGCGAATAGGTTCCAGCCAACGGGTGCGTTCGACTATTGCTAGTTAAACTAATAATAGAAAATAGACTAAATAAACTAACTGCTGTGAAAATATTATGTCGATATTATTTACAGTTCGATCAGCATCGAGAACAAGTTTGTTGCTCTATGTGCGGTCATACGGTTAAAAGGGTATATTTAAAATAATTAAATTGGCAACGTTGAGTTACTAAAAAAAAAAAGATACTCATTTTTGAGAGATTAATAAAAATTAAATTTTTTCAATTAATTAAAAATCTTGTCACAATGAGTCCTCTTCTCTTTGTGCGATTAAAAATTTTGACTAAAAGCACAAAAGGAAATATCGAAAAGAATACACGATCTGTTGTTTCAGTAAATAATATTGCGTCGTTCGAAGTAGTGTGAGCTAATAATAAGCCAGACAGTCCTGCGAATTCTGTCCGATCGTTATCTGTTTATCGATCACTTTGATTCAATAGCTGTTATCGCTTATTAATAACTAGTTTTAACTAATAAGGTTTAATTAATTTTAAAAAGTTTACTGTTACTCCGTAGCCGTAGCTTCTTAAATAATAAATTCACGATCTTTAAGCGCAGTAATATATGAGACAATGTTAAATCATACAGCGTGTTTCATTATTCTTCTCTATTGTGCACTGAATTTTGAAAGAATCTCTCCTTTCATGAATGAAAAAACATTACTAATACTTCGCACTCTTCTATCAAGTAGAAAGAGATTAAGTTACTGATGAATTACTGTAACTTTTATATTTCCCGGTATCCAACCAACCGTAGCACGCACTCTTAAAACTTACATCATGCAGTAACTATTCTGCTACATAAAAGCCTTTTGTGCAAATTTCGAGGTAAATGGCATGAAGCCAAATTTGAAGAATGAACAAAAATTTTAAGAATTCAAGAAATATATACGAGCGAAAGATGTCACTTACAAGTAACTGTGCCACCGCTCGCGATAGGTAGTGGGATGGAGTTCAATCGGATAACGTTGAAATTCTTTTTCGATAGCTCCTGCTGGCTGCTGCGCTTTGTGGTAACAGTTGAGCTCTCCTGTAGGGTTGTACTGCGCTGCTCGACTACGTGTTGATTCTGCCGCTGCCGTGTTTTGCGAGCCCGTTGAGTTTTCTGCGTGCTATGTTCCCGATACTCCTCGGATGCCTGGAATGTCGGTGAAATTGAGAAAACAAGTTAGCAATATTGACATCTAGATATTTTTTTGCAGTCCAAACATTTTAGACTACAAATAATTATAGATCTTTTATAGGACAATTTTATAATTGGCATTAAATGTACTCTTCAAGTACGTGATTGATTGCGTTTCAGTAAAATACATTAGATTGAAAATCGTTTTTCTTTTATTTCTTTTTATAAAAATGCAGACTCAGGAATTGTTAATAAAAATGTGACTCGGTTACGGCGCGAAGGCGTGTCTCTGGCGACAATGAATCGCGATATCGCATGATCGATAAAATATTTTGGTGCTGGAAGAACGCCAAGCATTAGAAGCAGCATTTTTTGTTTTCTTTTTTTACGGAGTGCTAATAAAATTCTTGCGAAATCTTCGCAGGAAGGTGGAGCGTAGGAATTTTCGAAATCGGGAGATGTGTGCGGTGGACGTTACATCTCATTACGATAGAATCTACGTATTTCGATGCTGGTCGCAAGCCAAAGTGGCGATACGTGTAAAGAATTTATTATGTAATCACGTTTAAATTATTGCAAAATTCGCATCATCACGGGAAGGCCTGCATCCATAATGAATTCACATTAATCCGTGATTGCGCTGCAGTTATGTAGTGAACATGTGCTGTAAGCTCTCTCTCATAAATTATATTTAAGACCGAAGGATAGTTTATAACGATAACATTTACATTAGATGGCTTTAATTATAAAATAAAGCAATGCTTAAATACGAAAATAGCTTTACAAAAAAGTTCTTACAGAAATTGTATATTTGCTTAGCTGTAAATGCATGCTGTTGGGTGAACAACTTACATTACGTGATGAAAACTATATTAATCATTTGATTTATCAAATTAGAAAAGAGAATTAAAAAAAAATTGTTTCTTAAAAGTACGTTATAATAACGTTGTATTATACATATAATAATAACATATAAACATGATATATACAATATTGAAGCTGTTTAACATCTTGTCGCATTATTTTGTAGAAACAAATTTTATTCTTTTCAGTTGAAGATATGAGCAAAAGCCCATTCAAGAGAATCGAATTCCATAAAATGATGCTGTCAATTAAGAAGTATGAAATATTACACGAAGCCTGTTGATCATCGAGACGCAATATTGCAGCTGAAACCAAAATTAGCTTTCGGGGAGATACTGAACGCGCTACATAAATAGTCGCTTTCATGGTGCAAAATGCGACACGATGATATCAAAGCAATGTTACTATAAAATATTTTTCTAATTCTTTTTCTAATTCTAACAAAATAGAGAAAATAGAGATTAGATAATCTATTTTTAACATTTATTTAAAAAATACTTTTGTTTAAAAATTTAATTTATATATGTTTCTCTATATAAATTATACATAAAGATGGGAGATTATTAATTTCATATAATAAGATTTCTCTTTGTACATGGAAACTAAAATGAATTTTTTAAATAGAGATCCCATAATAAAAGGATTTTAATATTCTATTAAAAAACTATTTACATCATTATCTTGGATCAGTTAATATATACTAATATATAACGTTTCGCTATTTCTCTTTCTTTATTTTTTTAAAAGATTACAAGGATGAAGATAAATTAAAGCATTTTTTAATTCATTCCATGCTGTGTATACGATAAATTGCAAAGAAAATTAAGTAATTCGTAAAAAATGTTATTCTGTCAATTATTTCGCTCAAAACTGTGCCATTTCTTATGCTATCGATAATTTGTCGCAATCACTCGTGTCACTCACTCAGTCCGCAAACGATCGCGATCGTCACAAGATCGGCGCCATACTCTAAGCCTCCCGGACGTCCGCGGGCCCTTCCTCTCTCTCTACGAGAGGGTTGATTGACCGGGGGTTGCGAATTCGCGTACCTGACAACCAGCTATCACGCTTTAAGCTTCACCGATTTACAAGGGAACGCCCAGCTACGTCGGTGGCCGACACGAAACTCGCGGCTCTCTGGTATCCAACCGGTAATTCCGGGCACAATGCTAAATTTCATGTACCATAATAGATACCCAGCCCCCACTCGTACACATTACAAAAGAATTGAGAGTACAAAGCACAATATGGATGCCATTGCGCGACAGTAATCTATAAGTGACAATTTGTGAGCCGTTGAAGGCACCACCGATAATATCGACCTTTTAATCGTCCACGCGTGAGACATTATATTCCTAGATTTACCCAAAATAGGAAATTTACCTCTCAATAGAATAATGAATTTTAAATAATATAATTTGATATAATAAAAAAATATATACAGCAAACAGAATGTTTTCCTAACTTTAAAATAGTCTGCATTACGCAGTCACCATGCAATACTTTGAAGATAATCCGCAATATTGTAAATACATATATCATACAAAATCGCGAAATCTCAGATTCGCGATCGCTGTGTACATCCAGATATCTAACAGTAAATTTGGATAAATCCCAAATATAATGTCACGTTTTTGTTTACGACCAGTTCAGCTATATTAAACTGACATTAAAGTAAGAGATTCACGGTTTTCTTAATCCCCTACGAGGCGTCTGCAATTATTTATATAGCTCTGATATGAACACTTGGATGCATATCATTTTTTATTAGTTGTGACATACATATTATAAATAGCAATATAAATATATTATTATTATTATTGCTAATGTTAATTGATCATGACTATTCAATATACGTATAAGAGGATTTCTTGATTATCGTACTATCGATTCTTTTTGTGAGAATCATAATTCTTTTAATAAAATAAATAATTTTGTCATTATAAAAAATAAGTCATCAACGAGCTTTATTTATCATTAAAAAATGCAAAAATTTTGAGACAATTATTTCAAAAATCTGTTTAACATCAATTCTGCAGCGACAAAGCGAGAAAATAATGGTAAATATCGGCGTCGGCCGCCGAGAGGAATGTGTCGCACAAAGTCACCGTTGTGAATCGTGGCACGGGGTTTAATTTAACTCACGGTATTAATTCACTCCCTCGTCTCCCTCGGCCACCCACTCCGTTCCTGCTTATAAATTTGGGGAAGCTTGACTCGCACTCGAAATAGTTTAAGAGCTCTCGGTGGAGGATGGACGGCATCGAGATGCGTATTGGATTTCAAAATGGATCGTAGCCTTAATATTGAGAATCTGATTGATGTACCAAGAATATAGATGTCTTACCAGATGTTATCTTATTAGACAATAGATCGATCGCCAAGCACAAGTTGTACACTTCGGGAATATTATTTATGCGCGGCAGTCGCGAAGAGTTATGACGCGTGACGCGGCCTGTCACTGTAATACTGTGCAATACAAATTTCTCTTGACGTAGAATAATATTGTCTTAAGCTACTTACATCCATCATAAATTGTAAAATGATAAAATTTATTTTACATTTACTTAATTTTAAAATACTTGTTGCAGTATTATTTTTTATTTCCAAATGCGTGCGTAATAGAACGCACGCGAAAAGACAGATAAATGAAATATTACGTCTATGTAAGAGAGAAGCATAAATTTATACTATTGAAATTATCAAATAATAAAACGTGTGTAATGATTAGCAAATAAATTTTTTCACTTTTGATTTCTCAAACTACTGATTCGAACGTAGTCTGCTACATTTGTGACGAAGATGTAGAATCGAAAATAGCACAAATACTTTAATTGAATTCATGCACCAAGAAAAGAAAACTGCACATCTCGAAACACACATACAATGATATTTCTCAAGTTTGAAGTTTAATGAGTTAATTGAACAGGTGTCACGAGACGTCATGGCGGCCGCACGAATATGCAAGCATTTATATCACCAGTTTACACCGCGTTCCACAACTCATCGCGCGTCTCTTCGCGTCGAGATAATCAGATTTTGAAGTAAAGCGAACAGATGACAAGTCAAATCTGATAAAGATAAAGATGGAAAAATATAAATTTTCTAAAATATAAGAAATAATACAGAAAAAACATTTTTCAATCAATTTACCTGAAAAGAGAAATGTCTGATCATATTAATTTTTCCCTACTAATAGTCAATGAAGAAAATTATCCGATTCAAGTAGATAGACAGATAATGCTTGACCATAAATGTATATTTGTATTAATACACGCTAAAAATATATAATAAGATTTATAAAATAATGTTTAATTATTTACTTCGGATTAATCATAAATGGAAAAGATTGAATTAAATGAGACAATGCAGAATAATATATTTCTGCTCGTATTATATATTAATTTAACTCATTCTAGACTACGATATTGATATCTCGAGAGGAAAGGGAAAGTTTCTGATGTTTACAGAGTTTAGATCAGATAGTTTTTGGTCAGCCAAACATCATGATGTGGATTAATAAAAGTTCTTCTCCGCGGGGCTCTCCACTTTTAGCAGGTTAATGGCGTTCCAGCATTTGCGATCGGAGGCACTCTGGACCACTTGATGACGGCAGCACTCACACGCGTGCGCAAAGATACACATGCACACAAAAATACACACAGTAGCTCTGTGCCGTGTAAGGTTGGGGTAGGGATGTGCAGAGACAGAGAAGATATAGCGAAGAGATAAAGATGTATGCGTGTGTGCGTGTATGTGTTACTTGGAACGGAATTCGTGTTACAGCGCGACGGGGTCCATGTGATGATGATGGGCGAGGGATGGATTCGTGCGATAACGAGCCGGCGGATGCGGTCCCGATGAGCCTTCGCAGTGGACTGTTCCGCTGGAGACTACGCGACAATATCCTGCACTACGTGTTGCCTCTATAGTTAGATACACCTCGCGCCCCACCCACCCGGGGCTCGTCGTCGACCGGAGCACCGGGCATCCGGATCGGCATCGGGAAGTCGATTGCGAGGAGGCTCTACGCATCGTCGCCCCTTGTCTCGCGACCTTTCGAAGGGTGCCGATACTCGCAAGAAGTAATATTCGCAAACGAAGTTTATGAAGTTCGAGATGAAGTTGCAGAACGCGACGCTTGTTCCGTGGCAACAGATCTCGCGTTAAAAACGATTAATTTATCCTAAATATCAGAATGTTTTTTTACATTAAATATTTAACTGGAAAATTTCAAACTCGTATGTTGCTGTCAGATACGTTGTTCTTTACAGAATAAGGAAAGAATTTTGGCGGCATCGAATGATACCAAGATGCGATGATTTCATTAGCGTGCGCGCTTCACGGTCCAATTCCACGTAATTATTTTGCATTTCGCTGGACGGACCCGGCACATTTTGCGATATATAAATACGTGAAGAAACTCAAGAATTGCTTTAGTAAATACAATTTAAAACAGCAATTAACTTAATGAAATAAATTAACAAAAATTTTAAATTTTTTAGAAACTTTCAGAAAATTTTCAAGAAAGTTTAAGAAAATTATTTTAATAATAGATATTTTAATATCAATTTTTTTATATTTTTTTATTATTTATTATAAAATATATCTACAACGCTGCGTAAAAAATTTCATGTAAATTTCGATCATTTCGGTTTGTATAAACGGATGTAAAAAAATAATATCGACTTCACGAGATAGAGTGTAAAATGTTAAAATATTGCAATTACTCACAGTGAAGGTATAAAATCCCTCAGGCACCGGTTGACCGCCAAACTTAATGCTGAGGGTGTAGTCCCCCGCATCGGCAACAGTATAGTAAATGTTAACTGTGCCATCGCCGTTGTCTTCTATGTCAATGTCAACGACTTCGCTGAAATCACAAACCGAGACGTATTATTCAGAGATTAAAATATAGAACGCACGTCCATTCAAGAAATTTTATATGTATACCTTTGTGACGCCGCGCTACAACTTCATTGAGCAATAAATCATACATGCGAATACTTTGAATGTTTCACGCGACTCAATTCTTAATTATTTAGATACTTCAATCTAAAGTAGAAAACTTAAAAAAAATTTGGAGATCCTTTCTTTTTTTTTACATAATAAAACCAAATTAGACATCTGTGTATACATTGTTTCTAACAATGAAATGAGGTTTAGTTATCATAATAATATAAAAAATATTTGAAAATTCTACTGAGAAAAGTTAATTTGCGTACATCTAGATTGCAATAATAATATATCTGAATACTGAATAATAATATATCTGAATATTTTCTTTTTTTATAAGAAAATCTTAATTTTTATTATAAAAATTAACATTCGTAGAATGTACAAAATCGGATGATCCGACAATTTTCCAATAATTTCTTTTATTTTCGCATGTTGTATTAAACTATAAATCATTATTTGTTATAGGGCACAGACAGTCATATGAAATGTAATTAGAAAATAAATTATGTTTATTATAGGAAATACCAGACGTAACGTGGCATCTTGTCATCTAGTACACTTGCGATAAAGAATTTGGCCCGTTCTAAAGTGTCTTTTCGACAGAAGACACGCACTGCCAACTTGAAAAACACGGGATATCATAGATGAATAATGAGGTAACAGCTGTGTACACCACTGTCAACGTTCAGAATGCATTTATAGTCGATTTGATTAGGATTGTGACAATCTTTTGGAGGGCATGCGTCCGATTGCACGCGATATGTAGAATAGGAAGTACACGTGCTTTCTAGAAATCCCGAAATATTCGCGAAGGACATAATCGCATGGATGACGTACTGCATCTATCCCGATGTTGAAACAAGTACACGGAAAGAACAATTTTGCCGAATCCAGATCTGAAAATAATTTTTGTTCAATAATCAAAATAATTTTGTGCGAAAATCAAAGTGATTGCTAGAATATCAAAATGTTTTATAGCAATGCTTATCAGTTTTACCATTTCAACAAATTATTTTGATGATTCAACAAAAAATTATTTTCAGATCTGTTTTTAGCAAAATTTTTAGATCTTTCAACAAAATTAATCTTTCCGTATAAGCTTGATTACAAGAAATCTGAGAAATAATCGGAGATAGTAAATAATTATTTCAAATTATGAAATTTATCAATTAATTTTATCGCAGTGACATAAGTAAAATTATCTTAAACTTCGTCAATTTGATAGATATTTTTTTCTAATATTTATTTTCATATATAGAGTATGAATAATATCTTGCAATTTTTTCCCGTTATGTTAGAAGATTTTCAGCAATGTAGTGTGTCGAATAATACCGCGGGTTAAATTTAATTCGAATGTCACTGTGAAACAAACGATTGAACAAATGCCCGACACAAATGACAAACAATTTGACGAAATTCGCCAGTGTGTGCTCTTTTTCAAAGAAACTACGTAATGATCTATAGTCTGGCATCAGCTACGAGACAATTAGAAGAGTACGTGCAACATTATGTAATATATTAATCTGGCGCTTAATTTAATTGCCAACGAGTAGCGTGATATAAGCCAGCCTCCGAAAAACGGATGTTGCACAAAAAGAATCTTTTCTATAACTATATATATTGTTATGAAATCAATCTCCGTGCTTCCCAAATAATCATTCCCCTTGGCGTCCGTCCGCCGTCGACGCCAAGTTTTATTAAAAGTATATTTCGCTTTCGGATTAAACCAAACCGACATTTAATTTCAATGTTACGATACGGTAATCGACACAGATACTGCGTAAACGGCTGGCCCGGAGATTCACTTATTACCACCTCGTACATGACGTTTCACCATGGCAACGTGCCATGATCCTGATTTCTATCGGATTTGTTACACGATTTACGGCCGACTAATCATTAACGCCTTTACACACCAGATCTAATCCCAATATACGATTTTGAATCGAAATGTAATACACGTCATATCGTTTATGCGTCTTGTTTGTTTTTCTAAATCGTTTAAGTCAGTATTATTCGCTAATTTATAACAATCCTTACCGTCTTGTTTACAAACGATAAATCAAGAAGTGCGAACACACTGATTATTTAGAATAGTTAATTCATGATAATTAGAGTTTGTAAGATATGCAATAAAAAAATATAATAATATAATTGTACGTGTGTAAGAAACAATGTAATATGATATCATGAAAGAATGTAATAACATAATTTATTATTTGTTCAACATTTATACGATAAGAAAATAGCAGTAAGAGATTTTTCTCGATTTCGCCTATAAATTAAAAATAAATAAGTCGCGCCGTCGCGACGTTTCCATCTTATTTTAAATAAGATGGAATTTTTGTCTGGAATTTCACGTGAAGATTGAAAAGTGTAAATGCGAGAAACGTGATAAAAATATAAACCGCCCTCACGTATATATTCGTAACACAAGATTAGTCCAGATGTAACGTGTGAAGACTGAAGAATATTGTTATTGAGATCTATGAAGATTTTGCGAAGACTAATATATTAAATATAGAAGATACGTAGAATCGAAGTTTATTAGTTAATATTTCTTGCAGAAAGTAATAAATAAAGACAGTGAATACGTTAAAAATAACGTAGACGAGTTAGAATTAAAGTCAAAATATTTCTGATTAAGATGTAATATTGCACAATATATAATATTTTTTTAAAAAAAGATATTTTTAAAAAATATATCTTAATTACAAATGGCAAAAAATCTTAAGTGTTTTATAATATACACAATGACAAATTAAATTTCAGATTTTGAAAGAAGAATGAAGAGGAAACGTTTCGGTAACTGCGAGAGTGAATTTTAAAGGTGCCCGCAACGTGTCTCCTCTCATAACTGATTCATCTCCTCCGAAATAGTCGGATTTAAATTGGGGCGGATCACGCGGGTGCTCACCTTCCGGAAGTGGAGCGGATGCGGCAGGTCACTGCACCGCGGCCTGCATTTTGAGTGTCCACGGTGATGCAGTACTCCTCGCCCTGAGCCAAAGTGTGCTGAATGCCCTCTTTGATTTTACACTGGTCCGCCTTGCCGGTGGATACGCTCTGCACGTTCACCGGGCTGCCTGGCACTTCTTTGCCGCCGTATTTTACGTTGACCTTGTAGCGGCCGCAGTCGTCCGGCAGATAGGTCGCCTTGTACTTTCCGTCGTCGAGATCCTGCACTTCCACCCTGCGCGGCACTTGGTCTGGTCCCTGAAAGGGATTTAAATAGGCATCAATGTGATGATGAGCTGCACGATTGTTCGTACGACTTAATTCGATTATTCGCGGCTCACTTGACAGTTGATTGGTTCTTCTAACAACAAACTGACAATCAAATTGAGTGCGTGTGATGATAAATACGACTGTTACGGTTGGCAAAAGCGAAAGTTCCGATTGGTGTACGACCGGTATCGGGAAGCAATTTGGAAAATTTGTCGAGGTACGAAAATATGATAGATCAACTTATCGGTAATACTGAAAACATTCTGTATCATGTTTTTATATATTAAATTTGGCGAGTGCGTCGAAGTCTTGTGTATCGTGCTTAAAGTTTTGAAATAACCTTAATAATTTATAAGAATTAATAATGTAAATTGTGAAGCGATGAAAATTATAATAGTGTAAAAAATACATTATAAAGACATTTTTTTTATTAAAATTCTTATACATATATACAGAAATTATTTTCTGAATTCTTATATATTTCTTTATACTTATATATTACTTTATTGCAATTAGATATAAAGTTGAGTCTTGTATCATTTCTATATCTTTTGCTTATTTTATACATAATTAAAAATTAATAAATATTTATTTTTGTGTTAGATTATGTGCAATATATTATATTTGATTTATTATCTTTATATTACTTTAAATATTAATAATTATTAAACTTTGTTTTACATAAAAGACATGAAATCAATTTAAATTGCTATCATTTAATACATGCAATATATTTTTCACAAATGTACAATAATATAAATTTATTATAAAATAAAAATATGCCGAATCGCTTTTGCTGTATCGCAGATATTGCGCGCGAATATAAATCAGTAAAATATATTTTTTCAAGATTTTGCTATAATTAAAAATCAAAATAATTGAATTTCTAAAAAAATGAATTCTAAAAAGATGATTGCTACTCTATGTGGGAGGTACTCAACGTCCATTCCTTCGACAGTGAGATACCATTTAGTAAGAATTGAAGAATTCACGTCGGATAATTGCTTTCTTACGATATAGTTCATCTTCACCAGCTTCCATAATCTTTAAGTAGACTTAAATTATTAAAAAAAAATTCATTTATAAAAAAAGAATGTTATACAGTTCGTAATTTAATTATGTCTTATTGTTAATATCGTAGCAATATTCACGAAAATCTGTTATACTTGCGTGTCAATTATATGTTATTTTTAACAATAATAAGTTTATGGCTATTTCTCAAAAAATATTTAGCCCCCGATTTTTGTCCCCCAATCGAATATGCAAATGTGGGGATGTCACGCGATATACAAATCCGAAACACTTCGCGAAGCACTACTCACCACAACTTGCACTTCGAGATCGCCGTATCCAGCGTTGGAAGTGTCCACGACGAAGTCAGTCGGGAAGGAGGCAGTGCAAACGGGCGACACCCCGGGACCCGACAGTGTCACCTTACTGGGCTCCACGGTGGGCAGAACTTTCACTTTGAACGGACTGCCGTTGATGTCCTCGCCGTCGTAAGTAACGCCGACGTTCAGGTTACTTCCAGCGGGCGGCGGCTGATACGTCACCTCGTACAGGCCGTCACCCTTGCTCTTGATCTGCGGCTTCTGCGCCTGTCCCTTGTCGGTCGACAGCCTCACGTCCAGCTGCGCCGCTTTGGCGCACTTGGACGTGTCCACCGTGAACTTGGCGGGGACGCCCTCGCGCACCATCTCGGGCTGCAGGCCGGGTCCGTAAGCGATCACGTTCTTCGCCTCCGAGTCCGACACCACCTCGATCTTGAACGGCGAGCCGGGTATGTTCTGCTCGGCGAACTTGATGCCGATCTCGTAGTCGCCGGGTTCCGTGGGAACGTACTCGACGGTGCAGGAACCGTCGTAATTGTCCTTGGCCTCCGCCTTGACCTCCCCGTCGCCTGTGATCGACAGACCCAAGCCGCCATTGCCGGCCTCTGAAAGAAAGCATATACGCATACGTGTTATTTCCTTCGCACTTTCGCTACGTGAAAATATTTTCCATCTTCTGTGTGACAATTTGTTGCAAATTATACAATTTTTAAATAGTATAAAATTAAGAATTTGTACGAGATGTTGGCTTTGCATACCTCTGGTCTCCACCGTGAAGCGGTTCGTCTTGTTCACGATGCCCTTCTCCAGACCAGGACCGTACGCGCGGCACTTGCTGGGATCGGAGCCGCGTTGCACGTTCACGGAGAACGGCGATCCCGGGATAGGCACGTTGTCGTAGAGTATGTCGATGGTGTGGCAGCCCTCCTCGAAGGGCGTGTAGCTGACGCGGTAGGTGCCGTCACCCTGGGGGATGATTAGCTTCTCGGTCTTCCCGCCGCTGGGGTTATTTATGGTGCAGGACACCTTACCGTCGTCGGTCTTCGACTTGGTGACGTCTCTCGTGTCTATCGTGAACGTTGTTTGCTTGTTCACGAATAAACCTGCAAAATGCGATATAGCACGACATGATTGAGTGAAAACGCTCGAATGTTTTTTTTTTTAATAAATGCACATATCTAATACATACATCAGCTTTCTTGAAATTAAATTTTTATCATTCTTATATATATACTTGTTTCATGCGTGCAAATTTGAGATTGATTCTTGCTAAGCTAACTTGTAGTTAATGCATTTTTATAACAGAAATACTTATGCATTTCCGTAAAATCGAATGTTGGAACAGTGAAGTATGTATATATAGTCCTGCATTTTTTAATTTGCAATTTATTTTCTTACAGGGTTGAAATTTGACATAAAATAATAAAATAGTATACATGTTTAATAAAAATTTACCAAAACACCTTTATATTATTGCTACATCGCAATTTTGTATTAAATAATCTTTTATGTTTTTACAATAAATGCACATAAATTATATTCCTAATATATCGCTTGTAACTTAAACGTTTACTAGTTTTAAACAATACGTAATACCTAATTTAGCAAAATTATTAAACTGTTAAAATGGCAATATATAGCGAATATTGCACAAAATAATAATATGAAACGTAATTGCAATCTCTGCATGATTAACACAGGAAAAAAAACACAATAACATTTATTAGATTATTATTTGTGATATTAGATTTCAATCATCAGGCAAACTGAAAATGAGGTCATGCTCGTAGAGAGAGATGAACTTAAAAATTGTTGCTTCGTACATATTTTTTACAAACATGTCCTCAAGTATTCTTCAAGCATTCAAGTGCCTTACAACAAGTGTATGCGTTAAAAAATAGTTACGATCAGAAAGTCTGAAACAGGGATATGCCATGATAACCAATCGAAAAAGGTGCAATCGTAACATACGCATGCATCGCTATAACATTAACGCGTCTCAGAATAATCATCGGGACTTTCTAATCTTTTTTTCTATCGACAAGAATATTTTCCTCGGCACAACGAATCTTCCTTAAAGTGTCACAACATTCATGCAACTTGCCAAACTATTGTGGATCGACCCGAAAAAAATTCATTCCACATGCATATAAATATCTAACACATACGTTGTTCCTCGAAGGTCAAAACGAAACGAAACGCGAGACGTTTAAACCATTCCTATACAAAATCCCGAGACGCGTTACGAAACTCATCGCGCAAATCAGAGACGAGCACAACGCAAGTCACAGAGCACTCTCTCAATTTCCAATTGCAAAAAAAAAAAAACGATCTCCGTGCTGACGTCCTTTAACGGTACCGTGTGGCTGGATGCCGTTCCCGCTGACTTTGATCTTGGAGAGGTCCGCGTCCGGCACGACGATGGCCTGGAAGGGCGAGCCCGGCACGTGTTGCTCGTTGAAGGTGATGTTGATGCCGTAGTCGCCGGCCTCGGTGGGCAGGTAGGCGACCGAGCAGGTGCCGTCGCCGTTGTCCCTGCAATTTATCGCGGCCTCGCAGGGACCCTCGACGGTCACGCCGAGGCCGCCCTGGCCGGCCCCGCGCGTGTCGATCACGAACTCGGCCGGCTTGTTCACCACGCCGTGGGAGAGACCGGGCCCGGTGGCGCGCACCTTGCCCGGGTCGGAGCCGTGGACGCAGGTGAGCCGGTACGGCTGATTCGAGAGCGGCTCGCCGCCGAAGCTGATCCCCAGCAGATACTCGCCTAGCTCGGTCGGGGTAAAGTTGACCAGGTAGCCCTCGTGGGACGGCACCACGTGCGCCTTGACGCGGTTGCCGGACGGGGCCGTGATCGCCACCTGGAAGTCCGCCGCCCTGCCCGCCTCCTGCGTTATCACGCGGAACTGCTGCAGGCTGTTCACCGGGGCCGCTGCGAGGACGTTTGCGGGTTCTCGTGGTGAGCCGCGATGCGTCTTTCGCTTGTGCTTTTGCGCTGACACGGGACGACGGCCCGCGAGCGGCGAACGGACGTCGCGCCGGCTCTCGCTGGTGAAATCGCGACGGTGATCGGTCGACGATCGATTGGGATTGAATGAGATAGGAACGTAACTGGCTCGTTCGATCGAGAGATTAATTTGTAATATGCAATTTACGGTCGACGCTCACCAGCAAGTATACGGCCGGACGTTCGTCGCGCAAAGTTACCGTAACGGGTTAGATCTCAAATACTGGATATGCATCGAGTTGTGAGAGAAAGCCATTTGCTACATACATATATAAGCCCACAATGCGCGTGTAAATTAGGCAGAGCGTATTCCAAATAAGAGGATCTCCCGGCGGTTACGGAACACTGCGGTAATGTGTCTTAGCTAAAAGTGCATTCAGTTACAACGAATATATTATTCAGCGTGCAGGAGTAATTATTTATTATTCTAGCGATATATATTGATTTCTTCAACGCATTGCTATTCTAGCTCTTCGAATTTTATTTTCGTGACGCATTCGGCGTAATGGAGCCGCGCTGCCTTCCTTCGCAGTGCTCCAGGTAGAGTTACGTGGAAGGCACGATACGCGTGGAGCACCGAAGTGCAATATTTTTAGACGAAACGCGAAATTGTGTACGTGTGTATATGTGTCAACTGTGAGGAACGCGAGCGCCGTTATAAATAAATCATCGGTTCGCGCTCCAGCAAAACATCTCTCCGCGGGGAGACCTTGGCAACGTGTATTTCGAAAATCTAGGCTAGATGCACGCATCTAGCATGGCAGCACCCCGGAAAAGATCTTCGAAAAAAATATCGGCCGTATGCTACGAGACGAGAATTATCTTCTCAATAACCGCTGGAAGCAGCGCGATTTTTGGCACAATTTATTTCCGAGCTAATGCACCTACCACAGCCAGTGCACCTACCTAAGTGCAAGATCTTATATTTCATTGGCAGTCATGTAATTGTTAATCCTCTCTTGACCGCGAAGTTTAACGAGTTATCAAATTAATAAATAATAAAAAAAAAATAATAAAATTTCTATTGTGGGATTATTTCACTCAAACCAACAGATGCAAAATATAGACGATAGATATAAATGTCTTTGATTGCTTCTTGTTAATCTATCTAATTTATAAATTCAGTCTATTGTAGTAATTTAAAATAAATAAAGTAATATATATTTTACTTATATTATAAAAATTATAATAATAATAAAAGTCTATTAATCGATTAAACACGCTATCAAGTTTACCGTCATTTCAAACGACGCGACGTTACGCGTTAAAAAGTATTGAATTATCCCAATTTTGCGGGATACAGAATGCTGCGTACAATATCTTGATTCGAGCATATCTGCGATGAGTGACAC
The DNA here is from genome assembly GCF_000956235.1 of Wasmannia auropunctata. Taxonomy (NCBI): domain Eukaryota; kingdom Metazoa; phylum Arthropoda; class Insecta; order Hymenoptera; family Formicidae; genus Wasmannia; species Wasmannia auropunctata. The sequence continues at coordinate 131,194 of NW_012028721.1, read as the reverse complement.
ATTCATCAAATATTTAATCTGATTTTAAGTAAACCGATAGCGTATACGATAATCGAAATATTAGGCAACACTCAATGAATCTTCGATAATTGTACTCACTTGGTTCCAGACCGTCCACTTTAACCTTGGACACGTCCACGTGAGGCTGAACGTTGACCTTAATGGGGCACTGGGGTACCTTCAGACCGCCATAGTTGAGATTCACCGTATAGTTTCCTGGCTGAGGGGGCATGTAGTCCACGACGTACGTGCCATCCTCGTTATTCGTTGTCGAAATTGGAAGTTCCCGGCCTTCGGGGTTCAGCAGCTTAACGTCCAATTTGCCGGGGCCAGCCTCGCGACAGTCGACATTGAAATGCGTGGGGACGTTTGACTTCACACCTTTCTCAAGACCGGGGCCGAAGGCGGAGACCATGGCAGGATTCAAAGGCGAAGCTATCTTAACTCGGTACGGGGATTTCTTCGTGGCCACTCCGCCGTAGTTCACCTGAAAAAGAGATATTTTTAAGAAATCAAACTAAAAGTGTGATCGGTCTTTTACTGAGTATTTTAACAAAGTTTTGTGCAATATTTTATGTATCTGTATATTAATTTGAGTGGAATCGACTTCGTTTTGCTACGAAAATTCACATTGATTACTTTAATTCTGACTTAAAGATAATATATTATACAAAAAATCGTACAAATAATAAAACTTTAATTCAAGATTTACGAAATCAGTATTCTGATTGTACCATCACAACATGCTGGGAACTAGATGTAGGTGTGTAGTGCGCTTGAACAGTCCCGTCCCGCTTGTCATCTAATCTGAACGGAACTTCCCTTCCAAGCGCATCCTGGATGGCGACTTCCAGAGCCGCCTGACCGGCCTTTCTCGCATCAACCGTAAAATGCGTCGGTTTATCTCGGGCAACACCTTCCGGCTGAATTCCTGGTCCATTCACTTCAACCTGCAAAGCAGGTAATATCCTTCTTTTATCGAGTCAATAAAAGCAATATTTTATCATTTATTTTGTTAGTAGTAATTTTATTAGTAAAAAAAACATAAAAATCTGTAAAAATCGATGAAAATCTATAAAATCTTGTTTTTCATTACTTAATAATTTTATACATATCTACATTTATATATGTAATTAAATATATTAAAATTTATATCAACATGTGCTATACACTCTCGAATTTACCTTCTCCGGATCGAAGTCGCTCTTCGGTGAAATAGTCGCCATATAGGGCGATTTAGGGATGTCCTCGTTATCACAGAGGATGTGGACCGCGTACTGGCCCGGCGCGGTGGGTAGGTAAGAAACATCGGCGGTTCCATCGCCATTATCGTTGCATTCTATCTTCGCTTTGGATGGGCCTTCGATGGAAAAACCAAGGGCGCCGGTCTCACCGTTTGTGTCCACTGTAAATTTCGCTGGATGGCCGACGACGCCGGTGTGCAGACCTGGTCCGAAAGCTCTGATGTTGGACTCCTTGTAAGGAGCCACGTTGACCTCGAAGGGCGACTTCGGGATCTCTTTGCCGCCATACGTGATCATTACCACGTGACGACCTTCTTTAACCGGTGTGTAGTGGCACTTGTAAGTCGTAGGGTCGGTTTTGGACATTCTAAAGTAATTTAATGCAATGGCCCGTAAATTGAATTAAATCATAATAACTGCATTTAGAGCAAAACATCTCGCGCAAGATATTTGCTTTATTACATATTTTTCTTATTTTCTTTTTCAAATTTAAGCAGACATAATTTTTCTAATTTTATTTGTACAATTCTTGCAGTTCTTATTCTTGATAGTTGATTTTCTCTCATTAACATTTAAAATAAATTATACGAAAATAATAACTCTTTACAATTTAAATTTATTCGAAAATAATAAAATATAAAAATAACAAATATGGCATAATAAACCAAGAAAATCTTAAAAGTATCAAAGTCTTTTTTAACGATAGTTTGCTAAATAGCAAGAACTTACTGTACTGGTCGATTGACGCCTCCCGGGCCGATCACGCGAATATCCAGTACACCCTCGCCAGCGTCCTTAGTGAGAACGACGAAATCGGCGATGTCCTGTACGCGGACGCCAGTAGGCAACAGCCCTCGTCCGTACGCTCTGCATTTCTTCGCGTCGGAAACCGGCGCTATGTTAACGCCAATAGGACTTCCGGGTATGGGTTTGCCGGCAAAGAAAATATTGACGGAATGTAGACCCGTCACTGGCGACACATACTCGCATCTCCAGACGTCTGGCGAGGTCTGGCGCAGTTTTGCCGGCACCGTCGTTTTGCTGCCCTACGATAAAATTACATATATGCAATTATTTTAACGGGATAATAAGATTTATTTATTATAATAAATTTAAATCTATAATACTTGTAACAAACACTTCATCTGTTATTTAGTAATAAAGGTCTAACGAACATGTTTTTTTTTTAATTTAACTTTAAATTGAAAGCGACATTATTTTTTTTTTACCTGCGGATCTAAGATAATGACTTCCGGCACGCCGCGACCGGCGTCCTTCGTAAAAACGTCGAAGAAGGTAGGTCTATTCACGACGACTCCTTCCGGTTGCAGACCCGGCCCGCTCGCCGTGACTTTGCTCGGATCGCCGGCGTGTCCCTCGACATTAACGGTGTACGGGCTCTTCGGAATTTCCCTGCCGGCGAAGAGCACCTTCACTTTGTGCGGACCTTCCGTCTTCGGGGTGTACGACACCGAGTACGTCAGATTCCTGTCCTTGTTGAATCTGATGTCGACCTTGAAAACGCAATCGAGTCGAACGTCATCAGAATATGACAGGAGAAGAAAAGACAGCGTTCGTTCAACTTGCAATATCGCGAACGCTCATGCGTTCAGATAATACGTAATATATCACGCGGCACACAAATAGTCATTGCATCATACGTGTTCACGTCCTGCGTAATTATTCCGATTGCGATAAACATCTCTTGACTTCCGGCAGTACGCTCGACAATAATTGCCGTTAGCATATATCTACTTAATATAAACGACATAGATTTCTGCGTTTAGTTTACAGAAAATTTTGGTTCTGTTAGCATTTCTAGTAAATTAAAAAATTATCTTCTTTTTCAATAATGATCGTTCGTAAGTTTCGATTTTATCTTAGTAATCAAGTAAACTAAAATATTATTAAAAATAAAAATCTAACTGTAATAAATCAAACTAGTACTCCTTCAACTTTTCTAAAAAAATTTACTACAAATATAATTTTGTAATCCTTTCATAATCCCGTATAAATAAGTTTAATTACTTACAAAAAAGAAATTCGTATTTCGGACATATCAAAGGAATGTGAAAAACTATTATCTTTGGGAAACATTTGGAATGTAAAAAAACTATTTCAAATTTTTGGAAACAATTTGCATAAATTTGCCTAACCAATCTTTTGTAGCATAAGATATTGAAACATTTTATATTTAAATACACGCACACAGAGAGAATTTTTTTTTAATTTACCCTGCAAATCATGTTAATTATGGGACAATATAGTGTTTAGGCAAATTTTACTGTGCACTACAATAAGATTTCGCAGTAAAATTTATTGTAGTGCACAGTAAAATTTATCTAAATACTATATTGTCTCACAATTAACATGATTTTCAGGGTAAATTTTAAAAGGAAATTCTCTCCGTGCATGATCGAGCATTATTTTCGATCGGCGCGAAGGTCCTTACCGGTAGCTTGTTCCCTTTGGGATCATCGACGATGACATCAACGTTACCCTTGCCGGCGGAGAAGGTTTCCACGGTGAAATTGGCAGGCGCACCGACGATTGGACCGGTTGGTTCTATGCCGGGGCCGTAAGCGCGCACTCTGCGCAAGAAAACACCGTGAGAAAAGGTAATTTGCGAGCTGCCAGCCAGCGGCCGCGACGTTGTTACATCAATACGTTAAGTAAATCCATTTGCCAGACGGTTACAAGCGTTGCTTTGTGCTACGCGTGGTTGCGCGATTTGCGTCGTTCTTTTCAAAAACAAATTTGCAAGCGCGCGACGTTCTTTTTGCAGACACTTGCGGCCACTCACTAATATCTAGTTAGTTCAACTCGGCTCCTCCGTGAAACTTTCGGGTATGTATACACGTGTGTACAGAGAGATTGATCAATGGTATCAATGGTATCATACGTTTTGAGAAAAGAAAAAGAATATATCTGTCTCGCAAAACTCGGAATAAGGTATAAGGTTGTCAGTACCATACTAATCAAACTCTCGCTCGTTTCCTCTTCAGGAAGTTTGCAAATCGTGTGTATTGTATGTACTCGCTAACCGCGCACTACGCAGAGTTTGTTTACTCTATCAAGCGTTTACGTACATAAACGTACAAAGGAATGATTAGGAGTGTTGGGTTAAGAGGTAGATCTCATCAAGGCGGCGGATAAATTAATTGCGCAAAAAACCGTTATACGTCACAATACATGATCATTGCGCGACTTACCGCGGCGGTGGGATGCTGCGACCGAGAAATGAAATAAATTGATTAATTAATCACAGTCGTCACTATACCAGAGATCTACAAGCGCGCACTTTGTCTCTCGTATTTCTTATACCGAATACCATACGGCCAAAAACGAAAAAAGAAAATCATTTACAGTCATCTTATCCTCGGACGATCGAAATTATAATAAATATCACTGATTGATAACACTTTTTACGAGCAATATAATTTTTCGAAACGAAAAAATCATATACAATATTTGAAATAAAGGAATTCGCAATAATTAAATAACAAAAGTAAATAAATAATCTAAAATACGTCCTCGTAATGACGCTTTAAAAAATACAAATTTTCTATCCTTACCTGTTTGGATTCGTGCGGGCGCGCAGAGGTGCACCTGGTTTTAATTTTGCGCTGGGATATTGCGACAGGTATGTCATCATCGACATCTCGTCGATGTTTGGGTTCACCATCTCTTCGGGTTTAATGAGCTGAAACGAGAATGACGTAATTCATTTCACGCTTACAATTAGCCGAGGAATTAAAAATTAATTTATCCATACTATACATCTTCTAGTTTTTACGTATATATGTTAACTAATCAGATCTTCTCGCAGCTCATCTTTGATTAAAATATAATCCATTAAACAATCCATTAAATAAAATAAAATTTAACAACAAAATTAATGTCATATAATTAGTAAAATCTAGCATAATATTATTATATTATAATATTGATCAAATCTTTCTTTATTTCGAGTAGAGCTTAAAATCAAATGATTTATGTAATATTGCGGCGCGTGCGAACCTGAGGAATATTGAGCCAGTCGTCAGCGAGACCCATCGCTTCGGACGCGTTCTGGATCGCATCTTTCGGGTTCCAATCCTGCCAATCCGGGCAAAGGCCGGGCGCGACGGCGTCAACAAGCGCACCCACCGCGCGGCCGTCATTCCAATCGGAAGTGAAGTTTGTGATCGGCAGATCCGGCACCTTCGACTGGATCCAGTGCATCAGCCTTTGCTTCGGAGTAGCGCCCTTGTCCTCGCCGTCGTCGCCTTCCCACATGGGCATAGAGATCGAATAGTGCAGGATCAGGGTCCATATTAGACCGAGGATCAGCTTCAATTTGCAGTCTACGATGTCCGAAGAGTCTGGAAAAATAGAAAAGTAGATAAATTAATTTTCTGTGTATGAGCAAGCTTTTATAAACCATATATTATATTCTGTTGCTGGATAAGATAGTGTCGAAACATTAGCCGTGGCAACGTTTTAACAAATCAATCGTGTCTATTTATGAATCTCTGTCTCTTTTTATATGCTTATTTGTACTTTTATTTTTATTTTATTTTTATTTTATTTTTCTTTTTTGTTAATTCTCTCTTTTGTACTTTACTTTGTATTTTTTATATTTCCGTTACCGTTCTTAGAGGGCTTGCCCTAGAACGTCAATAAATGCGTTTATCTATCTATCTATCTATCTATCTCCTGATATTTTCGAGTCGATTAACAAGAGCTAGTTTGCTATTTGCGAAAGATTAAATTTTGCTATCATGAATTAATGTAAAAATTTTTTCTTATTTAAATATTGCAAAATATGAGTTCATGTAGAGAAAATTCTTATTTTAAAGTTGTATCATTTGCAACCTGTAATAAACACGCGCGCGAGTTGAGTAATAATTTAAAATTGAAAAGTACAGCTATCTCTTATTATAAACTTATTATTCATGAGTGAGTAACTTCCTCTCTTTCGCGAAGAGATTTCATTGAGTTTTCCCTTCCGTTGCATAAAGTCTTATTATTCATCGGTAGATCGATCACCGCGCAATTATTCGACATGAGTAAGATCGAGTGGGCGTTATTAAAGAAATATTTCGCCACGATGCATTTATGGAATCGGGATGTCGCGTTCCTTCACAATGCATGTCTCGAAGTGACGCTAACGAAAAAGCGCGTTACGTGTTTGCGCAACGAAAGTGCTAATAGATATCCTCGACGCGCAAATGATTCATGTTGAGCGATCGCCAAACGATTGTGAATACGTGCAGAATCTGAATTTTCTACAGAACTGTATCAATTGTGATTGGTAAACTTTTAGCAAAACAAGCAAAGCTGCATGTGTGTCAGAATAAAAATTAAAATCAGAACGCATAACATGTATGTGCAATATTATCAAAATGCGGAAATAGTGAATAGAAGTAAACAATTTAATTTTTTTGAAAAATCACCTTCGGTACAAAGATCTCTCTTACTGACACTGAGAGCGAACCAATACTTGATTTCAGTTGTAATAACTCAATTGAAGTAACCAACTCGTAAATAAATCAACAACGTTCTATCACACACAATGGAAGCATATCTTTCTTACGTCCGATTTCATCGTAGATTAACTTTAATCTCGGTTAACTTATTCTTCATCTTTTCCTAATTCTTAGAACTAGAAAAAAATGAGCTAACTAAAGCAAAATTAAAGTTAATCTACATGTGAAAATGGGCATTCATGAGATACTGACAGATTTTATGAGACAGTGAAAGATTTTAATTGTGTCAATCGTGACAAAAATCACTAAGATTAATCAGCATAATTTAAAGATAACTAATTTTTTTATTTTCTTATTACATCAACTTTTATGTAATACGCTGATAATTCAAGCATGCTATTCCGCGCGTAACGTCTCGACACGTCACTCTCTTGACATATCCCTCCGCGAAGATAAAAAGGAGCTCTCACGGTTGTCGTAGATCTCTTGAGAATAACGCATGAAGATGCACTCGGTCGCGCGAATTTAGTCGGATCCGAAGCCGCCGCGGCTATTTCTGTCGGGCACTCGACATTGTCCCGCCGTCGATGAAGTTCGCGTTGTTCGCACGACGCGGGGAATCGCCTCGTCGCGTCGCCATCGGTGACGATTCATCCGGACTATTTTCAGCAATTACCGAGAGCTAACCAAGTGATGTCAGCGAAAACGTAGTTAACGTCGTGACAACGCGAACCGGCCAAGCGCCAGCTAATTCACCCTGTGACGCCAAGCCTCCGAGATTCTCGAGCGTTCAATCTTCCACCCACCCGACTTTCTCATCACAAACAATTAAAGTGGAGACTAACATCCCTGGTATCGAAACCAAGAACCTCTAAAATCTCTATATAGAAATATAAGAAGAAGATATTCTTACAGTACATTATCTTATAATATACTGTAAAAATAATACCTGAGTTATTCTCAATGTATAATATTATAATATACAGTTAATATGTAAGCGCTTTCAAAACTTGACATGCTTTGATAATGTTGGGTTTACATCTATAATGCAAAGAAAGAACAATGCGCGCTCTCGTACCTTGTAATGTTACTCGCGCGATGACGTGAATAATGTGCGTGAAAAAAAACGAGAGCGAAATATAAGGTGCTATCCTTTTGTTTGAACACTCGAAATGGATACCCATTGTCGAGTCTCTCCTTTAAGTTGCACTTTACTTGACCGCAATGCAAAAGTCGTATGCCAGCTTACAGACGAGCTGCAGAGAAAGTCTCCAGTATGCAGGCAATGCAAAATTTTACCGTAATAAATGAGCAGATAATTCGATGACGTATTATTATTTTGTTTGAAGATACAATTAGTTTTATAACAAATTCATTGAATTTTCCCTATTTTAAGAGATTACTCAATATTATACTTGAAGACTGAACTTTAAATAACTGTGCAGGCTGCGAGTCTTATATCAACTATAATTTTAATTGATTCTCCAGAAATTATGACAATATGCAGGACGCAAAAAGTCCTGAAAATTTTGTATTAGAACGCCAATACGACTGTTGCTGAGAATTACTTTACTCGTACATTTTTCTCGCGTTGCTTTTCAGCGAGCAATAATTCACTTGTCATCGACGCATCTTAATGACCAGTAAAGCCAGAGACGCCAATTGCATTCCTCTTGATACTAGGTAATGGACATGTTTGCTTCCAATGCTATAGATGCTATAGATCTTTATACGGAATGATTCTTGCAATGAGATACGATCTTTCGTAGAAAATAAGCTCTTGAATTACAGACATAGGATACAGCTCTTTGTATTATTTCACTATTTCAATTTTTTATTACATCAATTTACTTTATAAAATTGTCCAAAATCTATTAGCAACTTTTGTAACTCAACATTTTAACAGTAATAAGTATTTTAACAGTAATGAAAAAATGGTAATGTGATAGTACTGATAGTTGTTAACATTTTTTTGTTAGCGATTATAAATGCACGGAGAAAAAAAAAGACGATTAAATAGTCAGCAATAAAAAATTCATTAATGGGATTATGTGTCAAGACCGCATTGTGATACTATTTTTAAGAATGTCGACAGTAAGGTCGGCATTCGACTTCAATGATTTAATGCAACAAATTTCAATGACACCCATATGTGCAAATAAAAGTAACAGGTGAATCTTCATTAAGGAAAGACTGTAAGTAGAAATCCCAGTGTTAATAGAATGAATAGCCAGCCAGACGTTTTATTTTCTCAAGATATAAGGCTATACTATACGAATATCACATGAATACTTGTCCTACGCAACGCGATTACTAGCACAATGTATCTCTGTGTCTGCAAAAACATTATATCAAAAAAGGAGTCATATCGCAATTGACTAATGAATTATTTTCCAATATTTTATAACGTTTCACAATTCACACGAGTCAATAAAAAAAAAAATAATTCGAAAATCAAGCAAGTACATATGGGCAGTATCAGAGGCTTTAAATTTTATACCATTCTGCGAACGGTAGTAAAAATTTATTTCCTCGTCTCGCATTAACGTGGCGACCGGTCGTGCGCTCGTCGCTGAATAGCGAGCTTCAAAGTTGAATTCGATGACGTAATGAATATACAGTCTAGTCCCCATCATAAATATACAATATCGGCGCGGAATTCTAAAATCTTCCGACAGGAACCGAAGGAATCGTAGGCTCCAAGAACCCGAGGACCGCTTTAAGAAAAAAAAAAGTATACCGATCAGAATTCGCGGGTCCAGAAACGGGCCATCTTTATTACTCTTTCATCTGGCCCCGACAGTAGTCGGAGTGATCTATTCTCGGATCGCGAGAATCTTTGTTGTGTAAAACGAGACTCCCAAACGGATTCTTCGCGAGCGCCGTTTCCGGCGGTGCTGGGATTCGAGAAGAGGAACGAGCAGGAGAGGTCGTGAATCAGGATAAAACTTTATTGTCGTTCCTGCATTTTTATGAGAAACAGTAACGAAGATTATACAAGCAAAAGAGGCGAATAAGAAAATTGGATCGCAAATCGTAGAGAAGTTGCGATGAAAACTGCGACGATCAATTCAATTATCTGCCGCACGCTCAATCGTCGGCTTGAAGCCATTAAAGATAATTTAATAATTAACGACTAAATGGAGAATTCTGCGATATTGATTTTTCTTTCTTCGTGTTAACGGTACGCGTGTAATATTACAAATAACTCGGCCACGAATCGTTGAATCACTCGTTATATTAATGTGCAATTAAAAAGACTGGACTGAATATCGCGCATACACTTGTCCGTTCGTGACGTTTTCAACGGCACGTCTTCCAACAGCGAGTTTAGACGGTGACGTCACTAATCCTCGAGAGATTACCTCACTGAGCGGAGAGAATGCCTGGTCAGATCTTTGCCAGAGCGATCCTCTCTTTTCGATTGTCAAGGTGCGCGATCGACATCTGTCAATGAAAAACTGCACCTCAAATGTAAATTCAATGTTCTTCAGTTTGATATAATTGGCAGTGCTTTTCAATATTTTCCACGCGTTTTCCAGTTACTTTATTTTAACGTTTATTTTAACTTTTTATATTAATTAATTCACTATTTGATGTGAACCAAATAATGTAATTAATATAAATATTCATATTTATATACAATGTATAATTAAATTAAATAATACAAATATTCATATATTCATACAATATATTAATCTTTTAAATTTATATTAATTACATATTTCATTTGATTCTCGTTAAATGGTCACAAACTTTGAAGAAATATTTTCGTTTGGCTCGCACCTATAGAATATAATATTTGGAATTTGTATAGCTATGGGACGAAGGCGAAATTTTTTGTGTTTCTAAAGTGCTAAAAATAAAGAAAACAAGCAAAGGAAACGACATATAATTCAGAGTTCAATATTTACTTTCTTGCAAAGTATTTTTCATAGGCACGTGAAAATGTGGCAGACAAACACAGTTCGGCAATCGTCGAAAATCCGAGTTGACGCGTGCGGGGACACGCTCACGCGCGATTACGTGCGTGGAGGATAATCGTTTAATGTCAAGGTTGCGTTCGAGAGTGAAAGTAATCGCTCCCAATACCTACACCGCAAATTACGCGCGGAAACACTATAATTATTTAAATAGCATTGTCACTTCTTCGTGTTTATGATTTCTCGTTGAGTTATGTCACACTGGAAAAAAAAATTTTGACAAAAAACCACGCACTTTTAACACGCTATTCGTAAAAAATGAAGGCCGCATGGAAAACACTTTGAATCTTTTAATAATAACATTGATAATTATTAACAATCTAAATGCAAATTTTATATATAAAACTACATAACATACTTTGCTTGTTTTAAAAAATCTAAATTCTCGAAATAATGTCGTGTACTTGTTATTGACAAAAATACCTCGACCCAACGAAATTGACCGTTGTTAGTTTCCTTGGGAAGACTCGATCTCAACTCCATTTCAAGTAAATATTATACGACCGAACGTGAGAAATCTTTATTGCTGAAAACAAGTAAGTTGTATCTCGCAGTATGCAACTTATATCCGCGACGAAAAATCCAATTTCGTGAAACGTACTCACGAATTCTATCTTCAAAACTAACAGATAAACTGCTTATAGGCATGTTTGGGCTCGCGACAAAGCAACAAGGATCACAATTCATGTACACACGATAAAATTCGATTTCGAAACGTGCACGGAATTTCAAATTTCATAGATAAAAATAATAAAATCAGCCCACACGTGTTGAGTCATAAAACTTTATCAAGGGACAAGATAACCCTCCAGAAAAATGATTATCTTATTTAAAATTGATAAAACCGAGTTGGATTTAAGATCTCACGTTCGGAGCAAACATTGATTTTTGCGCATAAACGAACTTGGTCCCATAAGTATGATCACCAATAGATAATCCATCAAATAAAAATCGTAACACTATTAATTAATCTGTAAAATAACTAAATTTTAAATTTAGTTATTAAGTAAATCTCATATTGTTATAAATTATTCTCGTAACACAAGATCATTGGTCTAGTCAATCTAGCCACAGAATTGTTCAAAATTTCTTTTTCACATAATCGTTTAGTAAATTCTTTATACATATGAATTAAGGCCAGCAAAATATTGATATAACTACCTCGTCGCATTGATACTCCAAAGAGGTAGCTCGCGAGAGAACAGAATCGAAAAAATGCCGAGAATCATTTCCGCTCGCCGACATCAGAGATGCATATTTGACCAGCGGAGAAAAGAGAGGGACGAGAATTGGTCACGTAATAAACGCGAAGAAAGAGATCCGCGGTACCAAGGCGAGCTTGACCTTCACCCGATCTACATGGTACCGCCTACTTTCCTCCTTTTGCTTCTCGGTGGGCCCCCGCGGGACATGTCCCGAGCCTGTTTCACGGTGCCTCTCGCGTAATAGCGCGAGCGTGGCTTCCGTTGATATTCGATAACCGGGCGGCTTTAATGCCACAGTTCTGCGATTACGTCTTGGCCGAGATTGCGACGGTCGAACATCAAGCATATTAGTTTTCTGACTAGCGATGCGAATTTCTTGCAAAGCTCTGAAACGCGTGAGCGAGAAAACTGTCACCATATCTGCGCCTGACGTTTGGATTTCATATATTAAATGTAAGATAAAAATTCAAGAAATGGATGAAGCAGTCCATTTAAACGCCCATCAAATCCATTTTTCTTTCTACCTACTGAAATTGTTCTACAACAATTGAGAGAGTTTATTGAAGTTATTGAAGAGAATTTAAAAATCTCTAAAAAAAATTAACTTATCAAAATTAATTTTTATATTCGATTTAAATCATTGAAAACAAATATATATATATATATATAAAGAATTTGTTTGGTAAACAAATATTTTTATGTGAAATGTGGATAGTTTGTATTTTCAAGGCTTAGAGGTAGATATCTATTTATGTGAAATTAACAATTTAATAAATCACGAATAATTTCTGCGCGCATATAAATATTTTTATACTTCATTTTCAAGGATTTAAATATAATAGCTTAATTTATACACGTCCGTACGTTGCAAATTCATAAATGATATCTACCTTTTGTTTTTTCTGCTTATATTATAGATCTATCAAGATCAATAGTTGAGTAAATGAATAAAACGATTTTCCTGTAGAAAAAGATTGTCTCTGTAAATCTGTGCTTTTTACGGGACACGTCTGTGCATTTATGTGCTGCATACATATATTCATCGGCACGTCTTACTTTCGCGATATAACAATTGTATGTTGGACAGCATAATGACATCATCGATGATATATTCAATTACGTCACTACCAGTCGAATATCTTGCTCAAGGATGCAACAAATTGTAATGATGCCGTCGAGTAATCATCAATCTTCCAATTCAAATATGAGACCTTAAAATTGTACGATGTTGTCACTTCTCAAATGAGCAATTTTCTTATTTCACAATGCTCGATGCTTTATACAAATAAAAAATAAGGGTTGCTTTACAATTGAAATATCAATCAACACTTTTTCCTAGATTCTTCTCCGCTAACAAGTGGTTAGAGATGTACACGTGGCCGAACTCTAAATATTGCAGACTCGACAAATACATATAAAATGACTATACGGATTTCATTGAAAATTTTGAAAATCTAGTCTTCTCTCTTATACATTTTCAATATCCAATTTTAGATCTTTTTTTTATTCCAGTCTTATAAATTAAAATTTCGTTGAATAAAGTTAATTGAAATAAAATCCATCTTGTTTAAATAAAATTATCTTGCTTGCATTTCTAAGGCTAAAATTTAAGGCTAAGGCAAAACAACCAAATAATTAGACTTAAAAAAATAACGCTGTTGCGATGTTTTTGTATAAAAAAAAATTGTTCTGCATTCCTTAAAAGGAATGAATAGAACAGGTATGTGTGAGGAAGCTGACACATGCCTCGAGTGCCATCGATTTAATTGCGTGATGAAAATTGCGTCATATTAGCGCAAAAGATTTTTAATTTTATTTTTATAAATAGACTAACGGGATTTTATAAATAGACTAACGGGATTACGATGACGTAATGTTAGTTTGTTCACCCACGAAAAGTACGTGAACAGCATTATCCCATCGCTACTCTCTGGTTTCCCGGGGTAGCCCGGGAGCGAGCGTCATCGATCCACAACCCTCTCGCCATGCTCTACAATCGCTTTTATTTCGCTCGATGCATCCGTGCTCTAAAACAGTTGATCCCGAATTCGACCGCAGAAAACGCAAAATTATTTCACACATTGTTATATCCCGCTGCGTATACCTTTCAAGCGGTGATAAAGAAATATTTTACCATGAGATTTTGCTGTATGTTGACAAAATTTTTTGTTCTCTAAAATTGACATTGACATTGAAAGAAGTTGAAATCTGTCTCTAAAGCAGCGAAATTAAATGATATATTGATTGAAGAGTAACTACATAAAATTTTTTTCTCAATCATTTTTAATCACGATCGAACATTGATCTTATCTCTGCCATCGATATCACAACTATTCTCTTTACGCGTTATCAATCAGTTAGATCTGTATCATCGATCTCTACGCATAACGCTACGAAACGCGCGATTAAACTATTCGATGACACGTGTCCTTTTTTACTGACTAATCATTCTTCATATAGCTTTCGGCTTTTTTTATCGTGCACAAACAAGCACATATTTGAAATTGATATTACATTTCGCTTAGCAGTTGTGTTCGTTTCAACTCACTTAAATAAAAATAAAATTGTATTCTGTATTTATAATGTGGTTACAGTAAGCTTCGTAATGCACGCGAAAGATCGTATCGCGATTTAAAAAATTAAATTATTCTGCGAGAATGTATAATCGAAGATTACTGAAGCGTTCTCTTTGAGATTTCTCTCGGAGATCATGCATAATGCACCGCGTGTAATTTATTTTCTCCCAGAATAAACATTTCAAACATGGCCTCTTTCTTTCACACGTTTTCTACTACTAAATCTATTAATTTTCTACAAATAGTGGATAATTATATTTGCTTTTACCTTTGTCATTTAAGCGTCACAGTTTAGGATTATTTCTATCAGTTTTTAGTTGTATCGATTGAAATAATTGTAATATATTGATTGAAATAATATTTTTCGATTGCAAGTGAAAAGCGAGCTGTATTACTAAATTAAAATAAATAGATGACACAAATTAAAATTGATGTTCCATTATTAATAAATCTGTCAAAATAATATGTACTAAAAAAACGGTTTATAATCATTTTATTAAATGGCAATTTGGAGCTATGTTTTTCATGAATAAATAATACTCGCTCAACATAATTTCGTTTGTGTTATAATGCGCGAAAAACGGATAAGAAATTAGCATTTTCCTGTGCTGTTTACATCTATAACGTATTGCTTGTGTGTGTAAAATAAACTCAAAGTAAAATCGGCACGTTTAAATTTTAATTTTACTCCGAGTATAATTTTACGTATTATTTCGATCAATTTTTACTCATAATTATTTTCACACAATTCTCCTCAAATTCTTAAAAAATAAACTATGAATTCCTGACATGCAAAAATCTACGGATCGATAAATTCAATCTACGCAGAATCCGTGAAACGACGCAGACTCTGTTCACGTCACTCGCAGTAATCGTAACCACCACGTGGTGGTGTAACGACTGGTGTAACATATCGAAAGACTCGTAATCTAAAAATATGAGTAGCACAATAAAAAAAAATCGGTAAATCAGCCGTAAATTGGAAATCACTCGTTAGAATAAAATTCGAATATCACATAAATAAATATATTATTGCCTGTAAACATCTGTTTCTGTGAATTACTGATCGACGTCAAAGTTGAATACGTCATGTTCTTATAGTTTAGCAAATTAATATTTCTATCGACAATCTAATGATTGTTTCATAGAATAATTATTTTATCCGAACATGGAAAATAACGTGGAAAATAGTGCCAATTATTATTTTTCAAAAATTACCCTCTTTCTCTTTAATAAAAAAGAGCATTAGCAAATTACTTACGGCATTGTAATTGTCCCAATTTCATTTATTGTCTCAATTTTCATTTGCACATGTCATTTAGAACAATTACGGGGATACGACGTGGTCATTTCTTAAATTAATCATTTTTCTCCGCTACTAAATATAATGCATAAAAAAATGTATCGGCATTCTATCGCATTATTCACGATCAATCAGTTGGATTCTTCCTAGCCTTCCTGTCTTCCTACGAAGACAGGACGAATCTATTCTGCGACGCGCGTGCAGGATTCAGTACGCGCACATGGGGATTACTCACCGATATTGACAATCCTGATGCCCTCGTCCTCCAGAAACTTAAGCGCGACGGACACGTTCTCCAGCTTCTGCGAGCGGAAGGTGGGCCGCATGTTGTGTCTCGGCAGCCGCTTCTGCGAGAGCACCTCGATCAGGCTCACCAGCCGGAGACCGTCGGACAGGTCGCATTCCAGGTCGCCGATGTGCTTGTTCGCCGCCTTCAGCCGCTCGTTCGCCCATCGCGTGAAGGTGTTCTGTTGAATTCGCTTCCACTGCGCGTCCTCGGCCAGCTCGCGCTCGAACATCTCGTCCTCCTCCTCCTCGGCGGAGTTCTCGCACTTAACTGACTTATCATTCTCATTCATTTTATCGGCTGGTCCGCTGCTACGCTCTCACGTACAAGGGTGGTGGGGTGCGCGCCCCTGTGTTAGTGCCTGAGGATCACAATGTTGGTGGTTACGAGTGCCGTAGGTGACGAGGATGAGATGCGGCTGTGTTGGTGACTCGAGAAGTAGCGATGGGCACAAACTGTTTGGCTCGGAATTTTAAAGCGAGCTTCGCTCCAACCGCATGAACGTCTGCTGCCGTGTGTCAACTCAGAATTGACTTATTTGTTGATATATCAGCTGACCTTCGGATCCCACAGGTAAATTTAATTTACGTCTTCGAAATTTATTCGGATTCCGCAGTGAATATTCAAACGCGAAATTTCACTAAACTGTTTAATTAATTTAATTTAAATTTAAATTCAAAAACAATATAAATTTATTTTATATATTTTTTGAAAATTGAAATAAATAAAATTTATAACGAAACTGCTGGTTTAACAATAAAAGTCCATTTGTTGTTACAAATTATTAATGGTTTATATGTCATATAAAAACATTGTTTCAATCGCTTACCAAACAAAATTCTAAACAAAACTATTTAATATTATTTCATATAAGTGATTAATTCAATTAAATTATAAAGAGCAATTTTAATTGAGAGTTCTTCGATTTCATTTATACGTTTTTTACCGTTATCCATTGTTTTTTTTCATTTATTCATTTTTCCATTTGTGTCTATTTGACAATTGGCAAACGAATGTCGATGTCGCTCGGAGGCGCATCGTGTCCATCACTAGCACGAGCACGCACACCTGCGCAGCCGGCAGTAGAAGAGGTGGACGTCGGTGAACCTACCTGCACGGCCGTACGTATGCTGGCGAATCGAACGCACCTTCCTCAGTATGGGTGCGTGCGTGTATGCGCGTATGTGTGATGGGATGCTGACGCGAGATCAGCTGGAGCGGCTCCGTTTCCACGGGATCCGCTGACAAGCCGACGAGTTCTGCGTTCACCAGCGGAGATCGCAGAACTTCGGTTCCACTCAGGATATGTTAGTTGAGAGAGGCTTTCCTTGATAGCGGTGCGTCGTCTCCTTGAAACGCCTCCTTGGAGCGCCTTTTCAGGATAGTCGCTCGTCCTGATTCGCAGCGACGATTCACCTGCATCGCAAAAATGTCGTGATTAAGAGATTTGCCGGCAAATGAAATCGATCGAAGGGTGACATGAGACGCCTCGTATGCCGTACGGTGTAAAATAAAGTTGAAATCAATAATTAATTCCTACAGTATATGTCTAGTAATTTATAACAAAAAACTGTAAAAAAAAATATCTTTACATTACACTTTTCACTAATAAAATTTTCTGTTTTTTTAAACGCAGTTGATTAAATCAACCTTACGCGAAGGTGCACGGAATCGATCAGTTTCGCTTGAGTGAAGATTCGCGCACGTGTCCGACTAAACTGTCCAGCCTCTACACGATTTACGCGTTTGGCCTATCCAGAAATAAAGTAGCTAATTATAAATAGCAACACATTCCGAGGAAATGGCTCGCGTGTGTCTTTTTTGTTTATGCTCTTCTATATTCATTATCAGTTTATTTCAATATAATTCTTACTGAAACGGCATTTAGATCTCGACGAATGAGGCAAGAGAAAAAATATATCTCAGCTTATTAAGGTGTCCATTTATGAGAAGTAAATCCGCTTTTAAAGTTATATCATCGTCTTTTGTAAGACCCGTCGAATTTTCCGCGCATAATAGAAAATTAATCGGACGCACGTTAAATTACAAATCGCGGCGCACGGCGAGAGATGCCAAGTTATTTTTGGTACACGCACGTATACGTGACTTTTTTCCAAGGTCTGATATTACATCCGAAAGATGAACTTTATAAGCGCGCGAACATTGTTGTGTGCGAACACTGAATAGATAACATGATCGAAGTTATCTTTTTACTCAGAGGTAGTTTAGATTACGTTGCATCAAAATACATTTGCGTATAACTTAATAATAAATTCGATATAACATATAGCGTAAAATTACATATCGCGACTTAACATCTCGGCGTAAATGCAATAAGAAATGCTTGATCTCCTGCACATAAGTGAAAAATTTTTGCGATATAAGAATCATGTTTTTAATCAACTGGTTCTCCGATTTCTTATATTTAAAAAATATTATTATATTTATTTCACTATCATGAAATAATATAAATATAATATTGTCAACGGAATTCATGACGATACGTATGTAGTATATATTTTTATGATATATATTATTAGCTATAATTATCTGTGAAAGTTATCACGAGATGACGCGATGATGTTAAAATACGATTTTTTTATCGCGGCACTCCAAAGTCAAGAAGATTCGAAATGCCACTTCACTTGAATATAGATCAAGCTGTCGTCAAATTTAAAAATTTTTATATCTGTTCCTTCACACAAAATTATTCGCATTTTCTCGAAGCAAATTATACAAATAATATACAAATAAATAAATAAAAATCATCATGGATGATCCCACATTTTTTTTAATAAAAGTAAGTTTTTTTAAATAAAAGTAAAATTACATTATCAAATCTATATTACGATCAGTAGAATACTAATTCGAGATATTTTCCAATACATAAATTAATTTCAAAGATATTGTTTTAATAACAATTAAAATAATTGAGAGAAAGAATATATTGTATCATATTATCCATAATAAACTCCGTTTCCTTTATTATATTTACAAACTTTTCAATTTACTTTGCACAATCAACGAGAAGTCAATTATTTAAATATAGAAAGCGTACGTGTATAAATTCGCGAAAATAATACAAAATTTACAGAATACTAAATGGTGGCACTCAATACATTTTTCGATAAATTCTCGATATTCGGAAATAAAATAATCATGTCACACACAAACACGAAAGAATTATTTATTTCGTACTGATCGACTGACTCTCTATCAGCGGTCCACGAAAAACTGTCGGCGAGGAGTCGCGCGTCTCTACGCAGATCTCCCTCATTTCATTTAAAACTCTCTCCGCACTTCTCCCCGCACGAAAGCGCGAGGTACCACCAGCGAATCGCGAATTGCAAATTGCGACGAACGAATCGCGGGCGAGTCGCGGACGGATCGCTGAGTGAAGCGCAAGGCAGTCGCGAGGGCAAGGCATTTACGCGCGTAAACCTGCTCCGCAGTTATACGATTTTACTATGAAAACATCAGAAAATTATGAGAATTTGGATTCTCCCGATAAAGAAAACACTTTTCTACGTGAGGTAACATGATTACTTTGGCTGGGGTAAATCGAGAAAAGCAATCAACCCTAAAAGGCACATTTATCATTTAAGAACTATTTCTTTCATATCCGTACGTAACTCACATCACGTAAGAAAGCATTTGCGTGTAATCATTAGTCTTCAAGCATTTCTAAGTTTGCTATCTCTGCAGGCATTTCTAAATTCGCATAAATCAATCTCATCAAACTCGGCATCTTCTCTTTGAGGCAAAGTATCGATCTATCAAAGGAACATGTGCTTTTCACTCCCTCAAATTCCTCTACTATTTGCATTGGTGATACATTTAATTAAACATTAAATATATTGACATGCATTAGTATATTAGGCCGATTAAGCCAATATAAAGTCAATATTATCAGTTATAAATGAAATGTCAATGAACTTTACACCCTACTGCAGTGCATCTACATATTTTACAAATGCGAATTAATATTCGGAACCAATTTCCGAACGATATTTGCCTCAGTAATTTGTGCTATTAGGATATAATCGATACTTAATTCAAATCAAATGTTTAGCCAGTAGGTTGAAGGAAAACTCTTCGAGCTATTAGGAACCCAGCGAGGTGTTACTGCCATTAACAATGAGGTCAAGTTACACCGATAAACTTGAAATTAAATATGAGTTATATGATCGCCCGTCTCTCTTCAGATCGCAATACTCTATAGCGATAATATGCATCAAATATGATATCGTTACAATGACGAATATCGTGACGAATTTGTCATTATAACGATATTATATTTGATGCATATTATCGCTAGAGTATTGAGATCTGAAGAGAGACGGGCGATCATGTAATCATATTTATCATATTAAGTTTATCGGTGATTAGAAAAGAATTCTTCCTAATAAAAGTTCACCATGCGTATTTCACTTGTATAGTTAAAGAAATCTCAAGCGTTAAATTTTAAGAGTACGAACAGATAACGAAATCTTTTTCTACAGTTGAAATTTAGCGCGCATTTTATTTTAACGAAGTTTATTTTAGCAATTGAATATCACTGTATCGAAACGTGAAAATCCATGAGAAATAATGATCTCGCGCAAATACATTTATACAGTACGACGGAGCATTCCGCCTAAAGATAAAATGATCGATTTTCTCCAATATCTTGGAACGAGAACAACCGACCGGTCGTTTTTTAAACATTATCGCGGAAGGAAAGATAAAGATAAATTTCAACGTTTCTGTCTTTTTTTACTTTCTGTCGTTCGTTCCTCGTTCAAAATTTTAATCGCGATCGTGGAACAACAATCGAAACTCGAACGCAGCCGGCGCGGATCTTACATGCACACGGAGGGGAGGGGGGAGGCGACGATCTCTCTGGATCGGATCGAGAAGCGGACGCCTCTCGATCGGCACGGCGCGGTTCGCAGGCGATTACTGACGTTTACGCCGTCCGCGAACCGGGAGTCGAACGCACGTTCGAAAGAAGTTACTCGGATCCGTAAAGTTGATCCGAGAATAGTACGTGCTCCCTCGCCGCCCCCTTGGGGCCGAGGGGCAGGGGGCCGGTCTATATATATATCGCACACGCATATATCGGGGGGAAGAAAAGGGGGGCCTCCCCGGTCCCTCCGCCGCCACCGCCGCCGCCCACTCTCATCCCTCCGCGAGAAGACGCAGACGCGTGCGAGAAGGATCGGGTTTAAATTCGTACACGAGAGAGAAACAAAACGAAACGAGTCGCGGTTTCCCGCGGGGTTGGCCTGACACTGAAGGGAAAACTAAGACGTCCAAGACGGTCATTGTTGACGCGCCACGCGATACGTATTATATAGTTCTTTCGTCACTCGGAGGAAATCCTCCCCTCCCTATTATGCGATAGCGGTTTTATAGCGGTCGCCACCGAGTTTCTTTCTGGAGAAAATAAGCGACACGAAACGCTTCGCTTTTATTTTATTATTTATTCAGAACTTTCGTCACTTCTCAAATGACGCGATATCTCGAAAGAGAGAACGATTGAAGAAAATTTCAATGTCTGTTGGATAAATGTTGTTGCTTGAGATGAACACGTGGGGACTGATGCTATAATCAGAGGGTATATACTTATTATCTTTGAAGTTGTCGAAATTTACGAAGCGAAGAGCGACGCGGAAACGACTGTTCAAAGTAGAAAACGTTTATAAATTTATTTATTTTTTTAATTAAAACGACCCCTTACATTCCTTCTCTCCCAGATCGGAAGAGCACACGTCTTATCCCCTGTGTGCCTTGTCGACTCGAGAATATTTTTCACGTTTTTCACAGTTCACGTTTTACGCGCATCGATCCGCCTAGCTATAAAAAATGCGACCTACTAACGCGCGCCGTTCGAAAGGTAGAAAAAGTCGCCGCTACGATCATCGGGGCCTTATGCTAAAAATCACTGCCCATATATGGGCCCCTCTCTCATCGAGCGAGCGAGCGCGCCGCGGCGTTCAAAGCCGAGTTATCGCTTCTGTCCACCGCGAAAGAGTTTCTACTTATAAAGACGCGGAGACCATACATGGGCGAAAAAGTCGATTGCACGCGTTCACACCGCTCGTTCACTTGCTCCTCCTTTCGCGCGTTCGGCGGGCCTTGAACAGCGGGATTCAGGGCTTCGATAACGTTCGGGACGAAGGTCTCTTTTATTTGCTTTCCGCCAGAATTCGGAGATTTAATTGTCAGGTGCTTCTCGACGGCCGCAATTAGCACGGATGATTGGGAGCACAGACTTCTATAGAAATGTGCATACCTGACGATTAATTAAATCTCCGAATTCTGGCGGATTGGAATAAGCGACTGCACAACCTTGCCTACGGATTTTTTATGTCATCCTCGATTTAACGATGCATGATGACACGAAAAAATGTGATTTGAAAATATTATGAATATTTAAACGTAGGAAAACATATAATATTAAAATATACAATAAAACGAAAAATAACGACATGATAAAAATGTGAATTTTTCTTCTTTTTAAGCACACATTATTTTTCATTACTTTTGATTCTAGTCTCTTAAAGCTTATTAAATTTGTTGCACAGTTTTAAGTGAAAATCCTACAATTAAAAAGAAAATTAGTACAAATGTACAGGAGACTTAAAACATAAGTAATGCAACTAAAATAAAATATACGAAATCAGTATTTCGTATATCAGATTTTACTAAAGAAATTTAAAAATATTTTATTTTACCTTTCAATCCTAATAAAAATTAATCTATTTATAACATAATTATAAAACTAAAAAGGAATAAATGTATCGGACGCGTATACATATATATATATATATATATACACATGCAGAAGCAATTAATAACGCCGCCAGGTTCAACTATGTGGAATAATGCAATTATCTGTTTATCATTTAACAGTGGCTCGCAAAAACAAATAGTATAATCGCATAATAAATTAATCACATACAATAAAATAACAATAAGCAAACGGAAATCATATACAGTTCATCATTCGAATTAACTGTAAAATAAACTGTGAAGATACAAGACTGAGACTCTAAATAAAAAAAACCTCTATATATCTGCATTCAATATCACTTCAGAATCCAACATTAATCCATATTTAACGTTCATAACTTCTAAATTTATGAACGTTAAATATTTCAATCAATGATTCAAACGATTACACAAATACAATATAGTTATACACATTCCGATCTCGTTTTAACAGAATTGAAATGAGTTTCAAAATTCTAGTAACAATATGACCTTACTTCATGCGTTATAGAATAGCAAAAGTAGCTACTTGTAATCTTCTATTAATCCAATGTATTATTAATAGAAGTGCAAGCGGAAGGTATATGTCACTACAAATAATCGAAGATAAAGTTCAAAAATTATATAACAATACGCAGCATTTTACACGCGTATTTAAACGTATGCAAATACATAAAAATCAAATGCTATATAAAACAATCGATATAACAATATTCACGTGGGATATTCTATTATGAAAAAGTTATATAAACAATTCCCTATCCTCTCCCCCCCCCCCTATTCCAGGATGCGTGAAGTTATTGTTTCTTTACATTAAAACTAGTTTCCAGTCTTAGATAAATATAAGCCAGCGTATCGTCGTACTGATACGATTATGCTTTTACAGAAGTTACCGCTTTTTTCGCCGCCTCGTCCAAATTATTCGCTGTAAGAATGGACAATCCAGATTCGGACAAAACTTTTTTCGCTTCTGCCACATTGGTACCTAAAAAATAAATAAATCTCTAAAAAATACTTAAAATTTATTTATAAATCGTGTCATGAGAACACAAATATAAAACACAAACATACCATAAAATGAAGAAGATGATAATAAAATTATTATAAGAGATAAAGATTATAAGAGAAAGAAATTGTGCACAAACAAAAAATTATTTTTTACTGCTTGTTTTAAAACATATACAAAGAAATTCGCAAAAGTTTCACGCAAACAATTAACGGAAATTAAGAAGTAATTTATAATGTATTAATTATTAATTGAACAATAACAGAACGCTGTACATTATCAGGTTTGAGAATTAATAAATGAAAAAATAAAACGGAGTCTGGAATTAAAAAAAAAGAAAGGAATTGAGAGATCTTACCTTCCAGCCTTATAACAAGCGGTATTTTAAGTCCTAAGTTTCGCGATGCTGCGATAATTCCTTTCGCTATTGTTGCACAATTAACGATGCCTCCAAAAACGTTGACGAGAATGACTTTAACTTTTGGATCTGACAAAAAGAAAACAAAAATTTAGTTATTTACATATTTTATGTTTGCATTAAAATCGTTCTCTATTAACGTTACGTACCTTCACTGAGGATTCTAAACGCCTGGAAGACTTGGTCCTCTTTCACACTACCGCCAACATCCAAGAAATTAGCTGGCGATCCTCCATTCAACTTGATAATATCCATTGTAGCCATGGCTAGGCCAGCTCCATTCACTACACGTGCAAATGTAAGAACTCATTCTTCATTTGTACACTAACAAACCTTCATATCATTCGTATGGATGTAATCAAGTTCTGAGAAATTGCTGTGGCATTTTTTGACGCGAAAAGTGAGCAACGCAATCGCGCTGCGTGGCATTCGAATGACTTAATTTACGTGTCGCAAAAAGAAAAAAAATTAAAACAAAATGCACTTTACCTAAACATCCTATGTTACCGTCCATACCGATGTAATTCAAGTTAAATCGCGACGCGTCCACCTCTCTGGGATCTTTTTCGCTGACGTCTTCCAAGGAGAACAGGTCCTGCTGTCGGAATTGGGCATTATCGTCGAACGCGATTTTCGCGTCCACCGCTACCACTTGCTTGTCCGTCGTCTCCACCAATGGATTTATCTCGACTTGCAGCGCGTCAATGTCCACAAATAATTTCCACAGGTTTTTCAACTCGTACACGGCCTTGTCGAGAATATCCGGGGCGGAGAATCCCAGGAAAACGGACACGTCCCTCGCTATCTCGTCGTCGATCCCGTGATAAATGTCCAACGGGACGGTCTTGATCTGTTCGGGATGCTTCTCGGCGACCGCCTCGATGTCCATGCCACCCGCCGGCGACGCTATCAGCACCGGGCCGTTGTGCTGGCGGTCCATGAGAATGCAGACGTAGGTCTCGCGCGCGATGTCCACCGACTCGGCTATCATAATTTTCTGCACCAGTATGCCGTCCTCCGAGGTCTGCTTCGTGATGAGACGATGACCTAACATACTCTTCACGTAATTTGCAACAGCATTACGGCTATTAAAAGAGAAAGAAAAGGAGAACTAAAATAAATTATAAAATTATAAAAGTACTGTTTAAAAAAATGCATAAATTACAAATATATTTTTTAATAGGAGAACACAGAAGAGAATAAGAAATGTCAAACGAAATGTTTCGAACTAAAGGTTAACCGCTTGTGAAGTGTATTTTTTCCAAAACAAAGAAATTAATTAAATTAAATTATATTATATTAATTAAATTATATATCAATACTTACTCTCTGGTGAGATGTACACCTCCCTTGAATCCATTGTCGAACCGGCCTTTACCACGACCACCGGCCAAGACCTGGGCCTTAATAACAAACTCGTCAGCGTCTGCAAGAAATAGAAAGCTGCAAAATACATACAGTTATGTCGGCTCCTACGCAAATTACAGACGACTGTGCCAACGCACATATGCTTCTTGTTAATCTACCTAATTTTCATAAATTCAGCATATTGTAGCAATTTCAAACAAATAAAGTAATATATATATATTTTTTTTACTTATTACATAAAAATTGTAATAATAATAAAAGACTAGTAATCGATTAAATACGCCATCGAGTTTACTATCGTCTCAAAACGACGCGATGTTGCGTCAAAAAGTATTGAATAATCTCAATTATCGCGGGACAAAATGCCGCAGTTTTAATCGACGTCGATTACAAAAGCGTGTAAAACATATAATACTCTGTGCATCGCGAGCTCGAGAACACAAATGTACACGTATACAGAGATAATTGGAGAAATATATACACCGCGGGGACACTCACGTAGCTTCTCCAAGGCGGAGCTCGTCTGGGTTAGGTCGGCGACGATCGCGAAGTTCTGCACCGACACGCCGGAGTCCCGCAGCAGCTCCTTGCTCTGGTACTCCAGCAGATTCAGATGCCTCGCACTCGTCGCGCAAGCGATCTTCGTGCTCCTCCCGAGGAGCTGCGCCGAGCGCATTGTACGACCGAGCACTCGCAGCATGGTTAACCTCCGAAAGTTTCGAACGAGAGAAGAAAAAAAATAAAAGACTACAGTTCCCTCTCGCTCTCGCGAATCACGACCGGCGCCGGCGATTTAGGCGACTAATCTCCCCTCGCATTGAGCGTTCGCAATCGTTATCTCATTCCTAATGTCTCGACGAGATAATTACCGGCTATCGGCTGAACTTGGTCTGTTGCGCGTGACCACGAGTTGACGAGGGCTCGAATGCAAATAAAGAGAAATAAAGAAACGCGTATCCCACGTGGATCGCGGCGGGCAATATGAACGCGGTATGAAAGACATTCTTTTCCTCCTCAGCGTCAATGAGAGACAAAGAGAGATATTTCTATAAAAGGATATTTCTATTAAAGATCTTGAATAAACTTTCGTGACTGTCAATAAAGACCGGCCGATAATTGAAGAGAATCGATTGTGCTAATTTCTTAACTGCCAACATAAATCTGAAAAAAATAACTTTCAATGCAACATTAAATTCGTGAATTATAATCCATAAATAAACAGGCATATTAATAATATCAGACAGAATACCAGATATCAGATATAATGCGGAATTACATGTATATTCGAAGAGTATATTGAAAAGGATACAAATAATTGGAAATATGTAGGCATGTTACAAAAAGGTAGAGAACAATGTTACAATTTTAAAAAATGTATATATTATATACGATGCGTATATATATCTGCGATACAATGCATATGCAGTAATGCATAAAAAAAAAAGAGAAAATATGAAATTGAAGAGATTGGTATTGCTACTGGGTGCTCTACTACTTCAAATTGCCTCTAATTAAGCAACCGATATCGATAATCGGCAATGAGAGCAATTTCATCATTATTTGCATTGTGCATAAACTAATGCTATTTAAACACAATATAAATAATGAACACATTTAAATTTCGTTGTATACTATAATATAAAAAAAAAACATATCAAAACATATACGATCCTTATATATAAATATAGATAATACAGTAGTCAAATAATATCTGAAATACTTATTTATACTTTATAGGCAAACACTTGGTGAACACTATTATGGTTTATATAAACTTTTCTCATGTACCATCGTTGAACTATTCTAATAACTGTCATATTTTTTTTACATATTTTTGGATCAAATAAGTACACATACACAAATTTATGAGAATAATTAATATAAAAAAAATATGTGAATGGAATTTTGTAAGCTATATTAATGTTATAATTAATAATACAATCAATATTAGCCAATAACATTCAAATCAGTATTAACTAAAATTTTAATATATAACTCACAGTATTAGAATAATTCAAAGATTAACAAATATTGTCAAAATTAGCCAAGTGTTCAATATCGACTTCTGTATGTATGGACGGAAAATGACGTTGCTTTTTACATCAGCACGTTATATAATGCTTTATGCGTTATATAATTCGTTATTAGTTGTCATAAATTCTTAATCGTTATTAGTAAAGTGTAGTATATTAATATATATTCATTAACGTTGAATATATATATAATTTTTTTGCGAGTTAATCCCTTTACATCTTCCTATTCAAAATTTACAACCTGGCATTAGATCAAATGGCATCTATATGTATATCTCTAGCATGCATATTCTCGTTATCTTAGATTGTGTTTACAAAGCATAGCAGCATAGCATTTGTTATCAATGTGCTCTTGTTTTTAACAAGTAGACTGCCTTATATAGTACAGTTTGTACATTGTAACGTGAACATGTTCACATATCTTTCATAATCTGTTGATATAATATTTATCTGTGTAGAAATTTAAATCCATCTCTGTATTTTCAAGTTAATTTTACGTATTATTCAACGTGTATATTCCAAATTATTTTGCTTATCTCGAAAATATACCATGGATTGAGGTAGAATATTATTCTAAAGTTAAACGAAATAGAGACTTGATAATTTTACAAACGAAAAACGGGCGTCACACACACACATTTGAAGTTACAGGATCTACGAATTTTATAAGAATAAAAAAGTACGTGTATAAATATATATAAATATATATAAAAATTTTGCACATGTTATTTGGTACTTTGTGTATGTATATGTACATACATACATAATCATATGATAAAAAATAATATATTGCTCGTGAGAGTTTAAAGCATCGTTAGTACGTATACCGAAAAAAATGTATATTATAGATAAACAGAGTATTCTTTCTAGCATATAGAATAAAAATTATACTGAACTCACTGTGTATTACTCTGCGCGTTTTATTTAGGTCAAATGCAGATCGGTTTCAGTCTCCTCATGTAATACCATGATTCTTCTTTAAAAAATAATCGTGGAAGTACTTAAGTGCTGAGAGTCATTGCTGTTAAAATGCTAAAAACAGAAGCGATTACGTCGTTAAGTAGCACTAATGACGTAGCGATTTAATATTTAGCCCGTCAAAGACGTTAATCCAACTGAGATTCATCGGGTTACACCTAATATCTCGTTAAATCTCATTCAACATTTGTTTTAGTCTCCGTTAAATCCTTTAGCTTTTCCGCTCAAGAGAACTGTACGAAATTAGGGTCGTTAATCATTATAGCCTTCGGTTACTAGTGACTATTTTACACTATACATAATTGTAGATTCGTAAAAGCAACAAGAATACTATTCCCAGAGCGACGTCCGAGAACTTGATTCTCCCAGCGTCGCTCCTAAAGGCTGCGGCATCGCCCATTTGGAATGTATGAGTGGGGCTCGACATCCGGCCGTCGCCGCCGTTGCTGAATGCGAGCACTCTCAGGCGATACGTCTTGCCTGGGCTCAGGTTCTTGATGTCGGCCTCCAGCTTGGCGCCGCCTGGCACGATCGTGTCGTTCGCCGTGCTCATGTCCTGATCAAACTCCCATACGCGTATCTTGTATCCGATCAGCGGCTCTTCCTCCAGGCTCGGTTGCACGTAACGCCAGACGACCCTTACCGTCGACGGGTTTACGCCGTACACGTTCACCGAGGACGGCGGTTTCTGCGGTGCTTTGCGATACGTTCGCTCTAGGTACCGCTCGCTCTCCGGACCTTCTCCGGCAGAGTTGTAGGCCATCACCTTTAAGAAATTCGTGGTCCTCATTTAAATCGTTCATTTATAAGTGCGACAGTACATTTTAAATACCTTTCTATATTTATGTATCCTTTAAATAATTAATATTACGTAATAAATATTTCAAAATTAACTTTACAGTTGAATTTTTGCAAGTACTCCTAGTAGTTGTAGGCCATCACCTTTAAGAAATTCGTGGTCCTCATTTAAATCGTTCATTTATAAGTTCGACAGTACATTTTAAATACCTTTCTATATTTATGTATCCTTTAAATAATAAATATTACACGTAATAAATATTTCAAAATTAACTTTACAGTTGAACTTTTTTAAGTATTCTAGTAGTTCATATAAAAATGTGTGTGTGTGTGTGGGGGGGAGGGGGGAGGCGCGCAAATAAAAGACTTTGTATATTTTACCTTCACGTAATAATATGTGTCTGGCTGCAATCCAACGACCAGCGACCAAGGACGAGTGGTGCGTGACAGGTAATAAGTAGCGTCCTCCTCGCGAATACTCTCCTTCCAGTACTTGATCCTGTGGCCGATCAGCTTGCCCCGCACTCGCTCGCGGGTCTGTTCGATCGGCAGCCAGGTGACGTTCAAGCTGGTGCTGTTGTAACTCATGGCGAACGTTTGTTGCGGCGCGACCTGCGGCATGTCCTCCGCGCTGTACACCGTGATGATTTCGGATATCGGGCCCTCGCCCATCACGTTGACCGCTTGCACTTTCACCTCGTACTCCGTGTAGTAATACTGCTGTTGAACCGGCACGACAGCACTGCCGACGTTGCCGTATTCCTTGAGGGATTGAGACTGGAACTCCTTGTCGTGTCCCTTGCGACGCCAGAATATCTTGTAATAGATCTCAGGACCGTTCTGATCGGACGGACTGAGCGGATCCCACGTGATCGTGAGATCTCCAATTTTTCCACCGCCACCGCTGATGTTCGACGGCGCTTTCGTAGGCTTGTCGGACGGAGTGCTGTACTGGGGTGAGGGAGCTGACGGCGGACCGTAGCCGAATTCATTGCAGGCAAGCACGCGGAACTCGTATGTGGTATAAGGATTCAGAACGTTCTCCAGATACGCCTCTTTTCGCCCGTTGTATCTAT
Organism: Wasmannia auropunctata; assembly: GCF_000956235.1. Taxonomy (NCBI): domain Eukaryota; kingdom Metazoa; phylum Arthropoda; class Insecta; order Hymenoptera; family Formicidae; genus Wasmannia; species Wasmannia auropunctata. The sequence continues at coordinate 100,693 of NW_012028721.1, read as the reverse complement.
CCGTTTCAAGAGCCGACGTAATATCTAAAAGCAATCATACACGTGTTAACATAACGTAAGACTATGCAGAGAAAAAGAACATATGTGTGTGTGCGCGTGTGTGTGTGTGTGTGTGTGTGTATGTGTGTGTGTGTGTGTGTATATATATAAAACGAGGAAGTCTCTGAACATTTAGGTTGCGTTTACTTTGACGGTTAAGGTAAATGTACCAGTGACTAAACAATGAACATGTATCTATATCGGAACACGTAAACAAAAACTTATTTTTAAATGCTTTTTTCATAATATTATAATTTAATTGTAATCTTTAAATATTTTTAATTAAATTTTAATTATAATAAATATTATAACAAAAAAAGTATTTGAGATTAATAAATTTTGTGTACGTGTTCCAATATAGATACACGTTCAGTCATTGATACGTTTACTTTACAGCGCTCATACAATCATTTCATCCTAGTTGTTTATCGAATGCTAAACAAGAACGAATGATGCTTGTAAGCACCAAACCGAACGCAGCCTTAATTTGATGTCGCGAGCATATTAAAGAAATCGCAATTAACAAGTATTAATTGCCAAAATTATAACTAGAAATCACACGATTACGAAAGACCAAGCTTACTTTCTACAAGAGGAAACCATGTGCTGTTCCAATTCGTTCGCGCACTGATCGTGTACATGAATACCGGTCTGCCGTTCAAGGCACCGTCGGTCCACCGTAACGTGGCTGAGGTTCTGACTATGTTCACCACCTGCACTCCGCCGGGTGGCCCCGGTGGTCCCTGCACGATCAGATTAAGCTTGCTCGATATCTCGCCGACGGCGCTTCTCAAGATACACTCGTAGTCGCCGGCCTCAGCGAATGTGACATTTATAATATCCAAATATTCGCCACCGATGCGCAATCGCGGATTGTTCTCCAAATCCTTAGTACGGATACGCATACCGTTATGCGTCCAGATATACGCCACATCCAACATTTCGTCCACGTGCGCCACGCAGCGCAACGTCAGATTATTATTATAGTACAGAAGTATCTGTGGCGGCAGTCTCTGAATAAATTGTGGTCCACCTACATAAACAATTATTTATAAAATTACTGAATTAATTGTTATCTAGAAAAGCCAAATTTTTACGATATGATTTTGCATATAATATCTTCTAGTAAATTCAGGATCTCCCAGAGTATCAAACGATTGACTTACGTAGCACGATCAGTCGTCCACGAGTTTCATCGCTGCCATACTGATTCGTCGCTGTGCACACGTACGTTCCCTCGTCGTCTCGCGACACCGGGCTGATGATGAGATTGCCAGTCTCTAGAATTCTTCGCCTGCCGCCCGATCCGATTACGTTCCCATCTTTCTTCCACACGAATTTCGGCCTGGGTGCGGCCTCGGGCTTGCACACGATCGTGACGTTACCTCCTTCCGCCGCGTACGTCTCGGATTCCATCGGCCGTTTCTTGAAGGACGGTTTCAACGCTGAAACATCAAAGAGATATTACATAATAATATATTACACAAAATTATATAATAAAATTATATAATAAATTTCATTATAATAATAATATAACGAAAATAACGGATATATTGAAATAGATATAAACTCATACTCACACAGGACTCTAAGTTGAGCCGACGAGTATGTTGTTTTCAGCTGATTCTTCGCGCGGCATTGGTACATAGCCTGATCCCTCTCAGGATCCAGATGTCGTATATTTAGCACATTATCTTGTATAGTATAACGATCCCTATCTTCAGGCGGCAGAGTATAATTGTACAAGAGCTCGCCGTTTCGGAACCAGCTGTAGGTGACGTCCGGTATGCCGAACGCCTCACAGGTCCAAGTTAAATCCCCCCGGTTATCCATATGCTTGTCGATCAACGGGATCGTGAAATTAGGCGCCGCTTGTATGGTCAATCGCACGGAGTTCTCGATGGACAGTCTGTCGTTGTACGCGCGGCATATATATTCGCCTTGATCCTCCACGTGTACGCGAGGTATTATCAATACCCGATTGTAATTTGTCGTGTACGCTCCACGCGGAAGAATGGAATACCTTCTCGTCCAATTGTACGAGGGAACGGGGCTGCGGAAATAAATCATTTATTATGATCTATATATGTAAAAGAGCACGTGCGTGAAGAAAAAAAAACATAAAATGAGGTACCGCGAGTAAACTTACTATCCAAACGCGATGCATTCCAATCTAACTTCTTCTCCGGCCACCGGTGCTTCCGGGAACGCTTTTGGGAAATTATTAGGGAACTTCAACTGCTGGAAGGAGGCTGGAAAAAATTTAGAAAGTTATTACTCCATCATTTTCGGTTCTTATAGCTTAAAAGACAATCCAAAGTAATTACAGTGCATGTCCACCCTCAACGGGAAGAATGGCCCGTTACGTCCGGTGTCGGATGCGACGCTCTGAACGTTGCACGAATAGTTTCCTCGGTCGATCGTTTCCAACGCGGAGAAGTAAAGCGCACCGTCGTGCGAGACGAACACACGTTTATCCTCCTCGACGAAATTGGGGAAGTAGTCGCGCGCCCAATAGTACTTGACACCCGGGAAATGCTGCGGCGGGTCGCAGTAAACTGCTTTGCCCCAATGATTATCTCCGCGTTCCTCGGAACGTTTCAAATTAAACTCCAGAATGTATCCGAACGACAGTTCAACGCTCTCAGAGATAATCGTGCCAAATTTGTTGGTCGCCTTGCAGTGATACGAGCCACGATCTTCCGTCTGTAAATAATAAACAACAAAATCATTGATGTCCATTAATTTATATACTAATTTAATCTAAGTTTTTAAAACAACATATTCGGGGTTGCCACAAAAAATGAATTTTAAAATTTCCCTGACTTTTCCACGATTTCCAGACATCAGTGGAAAATTTTCCATGATCAGTATCAAATATACAATTCTAAATGTTTAATGTTTAGAACATACATATTACGAGAAAGGTAACTTATATTATTAGAAGCAACATAAATTTAGAAGTTTAATAACATAATATAATCCCAATGACATTGTTGCTTTGACATGTAACGTTACTCATTAAACTACAGAAAAAAATTCCTTTGGTATAACTGAATTTTCCACGGAGATTTTGCTTGGGGACCACACAAAAACTCAGTGGTAAAAGCAAAAAGATTCCTATAGACATTTTTTTAATATCGTTAAATATTCAAAATATTTTCGATTGCGATAACAGAGAGATAAGTCTCGAACAAAATCGTAATTTTCGAAAATTTTTTCGATCTTCATACAAAATCATTTCATTCTGTTATTGTCTATTGTTTAATTGCGGAAAAGGATTTTCAAATCAGAAAAAGCAATACATAAACATTATACAAAAATTTTTGGGTTTCGTCGATAAAACAAATGATTCCTTTAAGGAAAGTGCGAGCAAAGTTAAAAATTCCAGGCTCTTTCATATCTTTCCCTGACCAGTTTAAATTTCCCCACTTTTCCTGGGTTTCCAGGTCTGTGGCAACCCCGAGATTTGAAGAAACCAAATTTTCAAATCGGAAAAAGCAATACATATAAAAACATTGTACAAAAATTATTGAGTTTCGTCGATAAAACAAATGATCCCTTTAAGGAAATTGCGAGCAAAGTTCAAAATTCCAGACTCTTTCATATCTTTCCCTAACTTTTCCCGGGTTTTCCAGGTCTGTGGCAATCCCGATATCTGAAGAAGAGACCGAAGAGACAAATCCTTACCTGTTCCGGCTCGTAGATGATCAACGTTCCGCCGCTCACGGTATACCGGCTGTTCGTAAGGGGATCAATTTTCCTCGCGACAAGTCGATCGTTCTCGTAGTCCTCCTTGAACCATTCGTAAGTGGGAGTGGGATAGCCGCCCGCCAAACAGCTCAACGAGACGTCGTTGTTCGTTCGTCTCTTCGACACGTCGAACACCTTGTTCACGGGCTGCTTTATGAAGTACGGGCCCCTGGGTATCTGAAGGGGATTGTCGATGTCGACTCCGTACTGGTAGGTGCGATCGTCGTCCACGAGGTTGTGAAGAGTGGCGAGGGGCGCCTCGCAGATGTACAGCAGCTCGTCCCGGCCGGTGACCTTCTCCAGCCCCCAGCGCTGGAGATTGTCGGAGTAGGCGTACGCCAGGTAATCCCTGCCGAACACGCCGTCGTTGGGCTCGGGCAGGAAGGCGTTGTCCATGTTTATCATCGTCGTGCCGTCGGCGTCGTTTATCCACAGGCCGCCCTGGAGCTTCACGCCGGTGTACCACCGGCGATGCTGCGGATCCTGCCACAGCAGCTGATAGAGAATGAACCCGTGCTCCTCCATCGAGTTGATGGCGAGCAGGTCGCTCTGGAAGGCCTGGCAATTACGGCGGGCGTCCTCCCGCGGCCGCAGCGGGCTCTTGATGAAGCGGTAGCACGAGTCCTGGAATCGCGTCCAGTGCTGGGGACACTCGTAGAACTGCTGCTCGCCGAAACGGATGTTTTGCGCGAGCGCGGGAAGCGAGAGGATCAGCGCGAACGCCGCGGTGGCTAATAAACGCGACATCATTCCGGGCTTATCTTCGAACTTATGCGACAGTAACAACGACAGGCATCTTACGATTTTCAATTTAAAAGAAAAAAAAAAAAAGTTACAGTATTACTCCTATTAATCGCGATCGGGAGTGTCGCAACATTGAAGAAACGCGACTGCGCTGCAGGTGCAACGGAACCGACAGAGAAACGGAGCTCGTGAGAGACACTCCCTGACGATGACCACCTCCAACGTTAATTGGTGACGTCTCGTCCACGCGCGTTTCGATAAAACTCGAGCGAGAAAACCGTTCGCCGTGAACGTGGATATCGAGCTTACTTAAAACGGCGAATCTTATACGACGAGTAAAGGGCCCTCGAGGAGAGATGAAACTAAAAAAAATATGTTAAACAAAAGCACGAGCATTTAAGCCACAAAAACGCGACCGAACGCGACGCTACATCGCTTATGAGACACAGACAGACACTCCCTGTGACGAACAGCGACGGAACTCGACGAATGCCGACGAATGCGGACGATTGTCCAGGTTGGTCCCTCGCGATTGCACCTCGCCGCTGCACTTGTCGCACTTCAAAGTGAAAACAGCCGAAGGACTTGCCACCTCCGATTTGTAGATGGAGCCACCTTGACGTGTTTTAAATCGACCCGCGATCGCCGCTCTATATAGCGTGTCCATGATGGTGACTCGCAAAACCTCCTGAATGTTCGTCGTAACCTCAAATCTGAGACTGACCGATTGAGAAAAGGAAGGTGTTTGTTTCGCATATCCGTGCATAAACTGAGTGAATAAAATGCCGGAGAGCACGAAAGCGGAGACCAAACCGGTCAAAGAGGTGAAGAACGGCAAGGAGGACGATAAGAATGAACTGGTGAGAAATTAACCTGCACCCAGAGACACTCGTCGCGCTGTCATCGAGGGAGATTTTTGTTTCGTCGATTAAATCCGCAATTTGCAATTCTTGCGCGTCAGTATGTAAATAAAACCGTCGAGTCCGAGGCTCTTGGTGATTTATATTGAATTTTAGCGGTCCCGTAATTGTTGCACAGTCTGCTGCCTTTGCAGTTTCTTTTGTTTTCGTTTTCCAACAATGGGCCGTGTTCTGACGAGTGAATTCTTTGAGATATCAAAATTGAATAATGATTATCAAGATGAATGTATGACGCAGTAAGTTTTTCGCTTATTCGCGTCTTACTGTTAAATTGCAGATCAATTTAATTGCGATCTCACTTTTCCAGCTTTGTCAGTTTATTATTGCGTTGCGCATCCAATATTTATTTATTTAGCACGATTTAAATAGCTGAAAAATGAATTGAAATAGAATTGTAGACATCACATAAAAATGTTATTTAGGCATCAAGATTCAGCGATTTAATTTGAGGAACGTCAATCGTTGACGCTCTCAAATTGAATTACATTATTCATTTACGCGGTCCAATATTCGACTTACTGTTGATCATTATAAATATATTTAATTATGACAATAATACATTTTAATGTTTAGAGAAGAAAAATATACAGGGTGTTCATAAAGTATCGGACTCCCCCCCCCCCCTCTATCTTAGAAAATACTAACTGGATTTCCTAAAAGTTTTGTATTTAAAGTTTTTTATCCAGTTAGTATTTTCTAAGATAGAGGGGGGGGGGGTCCGATACTTTATGAACACCCTGTATATTTTTCTTCTCTAAACATTAAGATGTATTATTGTATATACCCTGTATATTGATAGGAAAAATTGATTTTGTCCTTTCAGTCGGAAGAAGATAAGCTTCTACAGGAAGAATTGACTTTGCTCGTGGAGCGCCTGCAGGATGCCAACACCAAACTGCACTATCCTGCCCTGGAATCCTTGCGTTCGCACATTCGTGCGTCGACAACGTCGATGACGAGCGTGCCGAAGCCGTTGAAATTCATGCGACCTCACTACGACACTATGAAGAGCATACACGAGAGCATGACCAATGTCAAATGTAAGGAAATGTGCTCGGACATTATTTCGGTGCTGGCGATGACGATGGGCGAGGGCCGGGAGTGCTTGAAGTATCGGCTGACGGGCTCGGCACTGGCGATCGGCGAATGGGGGCACGAGTACGTCAGGCATTTGTCGGGAGAACTGGCGGGCGAGTGGGACGAGGAGACAAACGACAACGTCGAAGCGACGAACGAGAAGCTGATCGCTCTGGTCCATGAGATCGTACCGTACAACATGGCGCACAATGCGGAAACGGAAGCGTGCGACCTGCTGATGGAGATCGAGAGGCTGGACCTGCTGGAGCAGTACGTCGACGAAAGTGCGTATCAGCGAGTGTGCCTCTATCTCACGAGCTGCGTGTCGTACGTGGCCGATCCGGAGAACAGCACCCTCCTTCACGTCGCCTGCAAGTTGTATCGCAAGTTCGGCCAATATCCGCAAGCGATCAGGCTGGCGATGCAGCTGAACGATTTGCCGCTCATCGAGTCGATCTTCACGAACTGCCGGGATGTGTAAGCATAATTAGCTTTAGATATTTAATAACTTAATTTTCTTTACTAAGAATATATAATGATATTTGATATCTTCCAAGCAGAAGGTTAAAATTCTTATATAAATAATATATAAATAACGATATTTGATATTTTTCAAGCAGAAAGTTAAAATTCCTATGTATGTTTCTTTTTCAGTTCTGTACAAAAGCAACTGGCTTTCATGCTGGGTCGCCAGCAAATCTTCCTGGAGCTACACGAAGCTACGATAGAGGACGACGATCTGTTCGAGATAATGTCCAACTCTCACTTGAACAATCACTTCCTGAACCTGGCGCGTGAACTGGACATAATGGAGCCGAAGACACCTGAGGACGTCTACAAGTCTCACCTGGAGAACTCGCGGCCGCCGTTCGGCGGCGGCCAGGTCGACTCGGCGCGGCAGAATCTCGCGGCGAGCTTCGTCAACGGTTTCGTGAACGCCGCGTTCGGCCACGACAAGCTGCTGATCGAGGACGGCAACAAGTGGCTGTACAAGAACAAGGAGCACGGCATGCTGAGCGCGACCGCGTCCCTCGGTCTGATCCTGCTGTGGGACGTCGACGGCGGCCTGACGCCGATCGACAAGTACCTGTACTCGTCGGAGGACTACATCAAGTCCGGCGCCTTGCTGGCCTGCGGGATCGTCAACTGCGGCGTGAGAAACGAATGCGATCCCGCCCTGGCTCTGCTCTCCGATTACGTGTTGCACAGCAGCAACACCATGCGTATCGGCGCCATTGTCGGCCTCGGCATCGCGTACGCCGGCTCCAACAGGGAGGGCGTGCTGGGTCTGCTGACGCCGGTCCTCAGCGACACCAAGTCGAGCTGGGAAGTGCTGGGTATGACCGGCCTAGCACTGGGAATGGTCGCCGCCGGTTCCTGCAACGCCTACGTCACCACGGCGATTATGCACACGCTGATGGACAAGTCGGAATCCGATCTCAAGGACACGTACGCGCGATTCCTGGCGCTCGGTCTCGGGCTGTGCTTCCTGGGCAAGCAGGAGGCGGCGGAAGCGATCATAGCGGCCCTGGAGATCGTTCACGAGCCGTTCAGGTCGATGTCGACGACGCTGGTGGAGGTGTGCGCGTACGCCGGCACGGGGAACGTCCTCAAGATCCAGCACCTGCTGCACATCTGCTCGGAGCACTACGAGACGAGTAACGAGAAGGAGGAGAAGAGCGATCGTAAAGACAAGGACAAGAAGGAGGAGAAGAAGGAGGAAAAGGAGAAGGATCTCAGCTCCAGGCAGGCCATCGCCGTCCTTGGCATCGCCCTGATCGCCATGGGGGAGGAGATTGGCGCCGAGATGGCTTACAGGACCTTCGGCCACCTGCTGCGCTACTGCGAGCCCGTGATCCGCCGCTCGGTGCCGCTCGCCCTGGGCCTCATCTCGGTGTCGAATCCGAAGCTGAACATCCTGGACACGCTGTCCAAGTTTTCGCACGACAGCGACCCCGAAGTGGCGCACAACGCGATATTCGCTATGGGGCTGGTCGGCGCCGGTACGAATAATGCGCGTTTGGCCGCCATGTTGAGACAGCTGGCTCAGTTCCACGCGAAGGATCCCAACAATCTCTTCATGGTGCGCATCGCACAAGGCTTGACGCATCTGGGTAAAGGCACGCTCACCCTATCGCCTTATCACAGCGACAGACAGCTGCTCAGTCCCGTTGCTCTGGCCGGTCTTCTGTCGACGCTGATCGGTTTCTTGGACGTGAAAAACAGTGAGTATATTTTTTTTTCACGTAATAAATACATATAAAAATACGCTCTTCGATATTTGCATTTCAAGCTTACTCGCAAGCAGATAAGCTGTACTTTTATGATCGCAACAAGTTCCTTTGATAGCAAATTTGTACAGTATGATCATCTTACGCAATAAAGAATTTTATTTTCTTATTGCTCTACAATTGATCAATCGGTGATTCTTTAGATCCTTAGATTTTTAAACCGTATAAAAAAATCCATAGTGTCAAGTATGACTTCTCTACAATTGATCAATCAGCGATTCTTTAGATTCTTAAATTTTTAGATCATATAAAAAAAATTCGTAGCGTCAAGTATGACCTTTCACTAACGTTGTAATGTACTTTCAGTTATTCTCGGACGTTCACACTACCTCTTGTACACCCTGGCTGCTGCGATGCAACCCAGGATGTTGGTGACATTCGACGAGGATCAAAATCCACTGGCCGTACCGGTGAGAGTCGGACTCGCCGTCGACGTCGTCGGCCAAGCGGGCAAACCGAAGACCATCACAGGCTTCCAAACGCACACCACACCGGTGCTGTTGGCGTACGGCGAGAGAGCGGAACTCGCTACCGAGGAGTACGTGCCACTGACACCGATCATGGAAGGTTTTGTAATCTTAAGAAAGAATCCGGACTTTATACCTTAGTCATCGTAAAATAATCTTGTCGATCATCAATGTACCTCGTACTGAAACTATAAGAATAATATAATAAAAGTGTCTCATTGTCAATCTTGCGTATGCGGAAAAAACGCACGACATCCTCCATACACACACACACACACACTCACTTCCCTTTTTGTAGGATCAAAAAAAGACCGCGTCCCACAATATTTTCGTTACGTTAGCGCAGAAAGGGATAAAAGGCAATAATATATTTATTTAATAGTAAAATGCAGACTTTAATAAGTAAAAAATACTGGTACAATGTATAAAATCTCGCTCGGCATGATTTTTATACTAAGTACACGTCGTGAGAGAAAAAAAAAAGATCGATATAAAACGGCTATTTCACGCTGCATTCTTAGAGCGAACAGTACATCGGTGGACGTTAGTTTTCTTTTTTTATAAGTACCAGAGTCAGGATGGTGTGTACGCGTGTCTCGCGTAAGTCGTCATCGCCACTGTCGGCGTAATTCAAGCCTGCACAACTCGCTGAATACAGACAACGCACTTGTCTCTAAAATAGAAGCGTCGCGTACGACGCACGTGGCAGCAAGTGTGTTAAAGAGTATTAATTTGATTGAGTTGTGAGCCGAGTTGCTCGACGGATCGGCCAGTTGTACAGGCCTGATATAAATTACATCCTAATATTTTCTATATTTTGCCGCTATCTTTTTAACTGAAAAAAAAATGTAGAAATGAAAAGAAGTCTATTACGATCATGTTAGTTTGTTAAAATGTACGTACCGCGCGAAACGCGCATAAACGAAAGTGTACTGTATTATGTCAATAAAATACGTTAATCGTAAAAAAAAACTTTTAAATAATACTTTCATAAAAAAGCTTGTACTATAGCTATAACCATTACAATAATGTAACTTTTGTTCTCACATCGCGACCGCATAATTTACCTTCTAACAATGTTTCCGTATAAAAATACACGAATGTTTAAAGAAACATTTAAACATTACGTTTAGATTTTATATCGATGGTCTCGTATCGATAAGGACAATGGAATATGGAAAATTACATACTCTCTCATTGACATATTATTCCAGATTCCTCTTACTTTTCCGATTTCAATATTTTCGTTGCGATGACTTTTTTGCATTGATAAAATTACGGTTATTGTAAGAAAAATACTTAAAACTATTCACATATAAGAAATACAGAATGTAGATATAGTAGAAAGTAACAATAAAAATCGTACACTATAGGTTCTGTATGTACAGCTTTCTAAAATTATTTTGCACAATTTATTAAGTTTCATCGTTTTGGCACTGTTATTTATGTAAAATCATGATAAGTACGCTGTATAGATCTATTAAAAAAAAAAAAAGAAAAGAAAACTGATGTTTCGACATTTCTAAGAATAAGTCATGGAGTTATAACATATATAAACTGCCGGCAGTCTTATACCATAAAAAGATTTCAAAAAACAAAAAATAAATTTTTCAATGTCTTTGTCTCTTATGTTATCAACCATTAATAGAATCTTTACCTTATATGATTCAACCGCGGACCGGTGATGGCAGTATTTCAGACAATAAGTTAAAATTCACTTGTCCAAACAGGAAGTTGCCATTACTAGCATAAATATTTCATATATCATTAGTTTTCTTAATAATAACAACTATAAAATTTAAATCTCTTGATTTAAACACAAGATGTAGCATAATATGTCAATTGCTTTCGAGATGAGGTTCTCACCTCTTATGTTACATCCTATGTAATTACGAATATATAGCACCTATCCGAATACACTAAAATGTCTAACTTTGTCACATAAAGATATTACTTGGCAAGTCGTAATATTGCTCGTCTAAAATAATATACTTCGATACTTTTACATTTCTAGATCGCTCGATCTATACAATCCGAATTACACAGGTAATTCGCTACTATTTTATCTACTTGTAAAATCGTACTTTAAGTTTCTCGCTGAATATAGCAGCCGTTTAAATTATTTCGTATATAAAACTGGCATATCGTTTTTAGAACTTTTTTTTTTAGAAGACTTTTAATACTCTGTCAAACGTTCTTTAGCACTTGTGTGGAAGGCCTTAGTATTGACATACAGTTTGTAGAAGTTGCGTATGTTTTCAAGCATAATAAAAGATTTATGCTTTTTGTCTCTCGATGATAATAATAATAATATGAACAGTCTTGTGGTAATACAACAGTGTCTTTCGCATCGAAAATCGCAAATAAAATAAATCATCACGTGCATTAAATGGTTTACTTACCGTTTAATTCTTTATGTCCTGAGATATCTGCGAAGAAAATAGCAATCGTGATGATTTCTTACGGCAATCTTTCGAGGAAATTACGTTTGTCTTATCTTTTTAAGTAAATGGCAGTGAAGTCGGTCAGCAGTAATTCGTTTCCATATCGCGATGGACGGTCACAGGCGCTAAAACATGATGTGGCGATCCCAAATATGTCGTGGGGGAAGGCATCTCGACGCCGGATTGCTTAGTCAGATCCGACTCGATGCTAGTTTCTACGGCTAACAGGGGCTCGGATGCGAAGGTCTGCTGCTCGGAATCGTCGTGAGGCGTCATCGTGCTGTACCCGTGATCACTGTCCCCACCGGGTGGCCGTCTGTAGTTGGTGGAAACTTTGTACGGCGATATAGGTGCGACGCTGTCTCTCACGAGGCAATCCAAGTTGCTCTTGATCTGGTCCAGTTCCGCGGGCTCCGGATCGCCCTCGATATGCGTCATGCGCAGCGTGTCGGGCGAGGTGTGGAGATGCAAGCACTGATGCTCCAGTTCACCCGAGTTCACCGATCGGAGCCTGTAGCAGAACAGAATGACGCCTAGAATCAGGAACAGCGCGAGAATTCCACCAGCTACCGGCCCGACCGACGGCCACTCTCGTGCCGCGATCTCGTCCGTCGATTGCGAATCTGAAAAAGAAATTAACGAAATTGTGCTTGGTTATTCAACGGTTAATGCAAATAAACAAAAAAAAAAAGACGAACTTACTGTAAGAGCCGTCGCTGTAAGGTATCAGAGATCCGAAGATTCCCTTAAAACACACGGACATGTCGGAGCAAAACGGTTGTTGCAAAGGCGTCTCTCCGTCGGTGTCGACGTGACACCACTGACAATCCGCGACACCCAAACAGTCTCTCTCCGTTGTATACGATTTGCAATTGGCGGACGGGCATGCCTTCAAATTCATCGGCTCTATCCACGGAGCCTGTAAACTCGAGCCTTGCTCGTATATGGGCGGACAAGGATCCAAAACGTCGAGACTTTGTTGCGTACAGCCGAAAGCGTACAAGGAGCATTCGCAAGGGCACTCGCAACCAGTTTGCTCCATACTTTTGCAATTCAGGCACGAGTGATCCATCTGCAACATTTAATAAACAGATATATTGCAATTATGTGGTATACTTAAAAATGCTTTAGGGTAAAGAGTGCAATAAATTGCGAACTCTCACCGTGCTGCACGGACAGAAGGCTCTGAGCAAGTTACACTGAGTCGTCATGTTGACAACGCCAAGGAATACATTGGTACCCGGTACGGCAGCCACCTGGTATCTAACACAGTGCTCGCCGTGTGCTATGTTAGTGAGCACCTCGTCGAGCGACGTGTTGAACTGATAGTACCTCTGCACGGTGCCGTCCAAGTAACTGGCGCACGATTTCTTCTTCACGAACGAGCCGTGATTCAATATGTCGTTGGCCACCAAGAGCTCCTTGTGCGTCAAATGCTGCTGCTCGATCTTGCCTGTCGCTTCCAACAGCTTCGGATGCGACACCAAGTAGCCCTTGTCGTCCATCAGGAAGCACTTTACCGTCGCGTCGTGACAGAATGGAAACATCTCCAGCAATATTCTCATAATGTAACCCATTGTGACGTCCATGGACAGAACGGCGATTGCATAATTTCCGTTAATCCCCGTAGGGTACTTGACAGTTTGACTCAGAGTGACCACATAGCCTGATCCGCCCGCGTCTAAGTAAGGCGGAGTTAGGATTATCCTGTCAGGCTGCTCCAGCGTTTTCCCGTACCACATTCGTCTCTTGGGATCGAAACCTGAATCCAGTACCATTCCTGGAAATATTTCTAATACGCCGCTGACCGTACTGACGACGTATCTAAAATGATAATGAAATAAATGTAAAGATACTATTTTATGAGCCACTGATAATCATAGGTGAAATTATAATTGTTTATAATTACCTTCTTATTATAAACTTATTTAACGGACTCTCGGCGTGCTGCTTTTTGAAATGTTCCAAAACCTGTGCCAGCGTCGCCACGTCTGGTTTTACGGATGGATGTAAGCCGGGATTGGTCAAAAGACCCGTCACATCCTTTATGTACGCCATGTAGCTTTGTACGTTCACGGCTGAACCCGCTTCCAGTAATTTCAGCTGTTCCATCGGAGATTGAAAGCACCATGGTGATAAATAAATTACGCCCGTTGCTAAAAAAAAAAACAAAAAATATAAGTTTTTAAATATTTACAAATCTTACCAACGATAGTAACTGGAGTAAAAGATTTGACATCCTTACATAAAGTTACAATCTTGTTTCTGTAAACGCAGAGCATGTCTTTATCAACGACAGTTTGAAGCATTAGATCGAGGCGATGATGCAATATATTCGCTGGTAGCGGAGGAGTGATCCTCGCGACGGGCAATATTCCCTCCTCGGCCGTCGATACCAGGCATATTATCAAATCATCGTAAATCAAGTGTTTCCATCTATATCGCTTCTATATTGTACATTAAAGGGAAAAAAATTTTATCTCATTACATTTTCATACGACAAACGTTCATCTTCATACGTTATTTTACGTTATTTTTCGGATCTTACCTGCTCGCCTAACTTGGTTTTCACATCCATGGTCCCTTCGATCTCATTTATCATTCTCGTCACTGTCGCACCGTCTATATTTTCAATATCTTGCAAATGCACCTTAAGCGGTAGCTCAACCATTGTCTCGACCCTGGGAAAATTTTTGTGCATCCAAACCACTCCTTTGCTATCGAAGAATATAGCATGTACGTTTGGACCAACGTTAAAGTACGTTATATCATCGAGGAAATCACGCAGCTTTATATCCAAGGATAACAACGCAGTCTCTGTTATTTGCCCGATAGATATTGCCATTGTCTTGCTATATGGTTCAATATACGGGTCTGATACATAAAAATCTTTCTTAGGATAATCAGGGCATTGCAAGCAAGAAAATAGATTTCCTATCTCATATCCAAGAACATTTTGCATTGGAAAAATTATGATACTGTCATTGCTTAGTCTCCTAATAATAGTGGATGCTTGATGGTCTGAAAATAAATTACGATATGAAAATATTTTCCAAACAATTAAAGTAATGAAATTAAGGTAATGAAATTAGCTTACCTGTAACAATAATAGTTTTGAGATAAGCTTTAACCTTTCCCGAAATTACTTCAAAAATTCTTTGCACATTTGATGCATTTTCTAGTAATTTATTAGTTAAATGCATAATAAGCACTTCACCCCTTAGATTTTGTGTTAGTTTTTTAAAATCAATCTTTGTCATTTCATTCGAATCTGAAAGCAAAATCAAAGTGTGAAATCAACAATATACATATTTAAATATAATAGAAATACTGAATAGCTATAACAATTGCTTATTGAATAAAAGAGGGTTTAATTTTCGGTTCTGTATATAAAACTCCTGAGTAAAAAGTATTACTTCACTAACAGAAACCGTAATAAGAATAAAAATTGAGGATGGACTGGAGATAACTGGATTAAAAAGAGTAACAAATATTATTAGAGTCAAAGACTCAAAAATAGGAACGAAATGATTCGTTTCTATAACAATTACCTGTTCTAGTTAAACTGTCGATGTAACGGGTTAATTGAAACTTGTTAATATCTGTCGCCTTTAACAAGCTATCTCTGCAGAGCTGGGGTGCAGTATTAGCAAGGCCCACAATAGTAACGTTATCCGCTTCAGAAAGCATATCTATAATAGTTTTGGCTGTCATTTGAACCAAAGCTAGCTCGGATTCGGACATGAATCTGCCATGTTCCAAAAGTAAAATGACATTCTTTTCAGGACAGTACTGGGATAACAAAAGCGATCCGACGTTGTAAGCCAACGTGGGTGGTCCACACATTGTATCTGGTTCGTTTATCGGCAGTATGTGCATGCTTTTCCACTCTTGACCTTGCAACTGCCTCGTAAGTTCTGCAATCAAATTCAATAATCAATATCACATATTATCCGGATAGAGGCCAAAAAAACACAATCGTTAGATGAAAGAAGACCTTTCGTGACATCGGTGCATATATCTGAAGCTCTGTTCATCTCCATCATATCGTAATCGGCTAATTGACTAGAATAAATAGTGGGGAGCGAGTTGCGTGCCAGTGTGTGGCGTATGACTTCGTGGACCTGCTTGAAAACGTCGACGTGCGACGTCAGCTTGCCGTCGAGCTTCTCGACCAAGGCACTCAGTTTTGCGTCCAGGTTGCCGGAGACATTCGTGAATTCCATCTCGTTGATCATCGCCTGGAACGAGGAGGCGCCGAGCTCCTCGTCGGCGACGGATCGCAGCGTCCTCGACAGGTGCGTCGCGACGTCGCGCAGGCACATGCCGTTCAGCGGCTCGGCCGGCACCTGTTTGCGCATCGGCTTGCCGAACTGGCACCTGGCGGCGACGCCGCCGCCGTCGTCGGCGGCGGCCACGCAGAGACACGCCAGTGCCAACGCCGTGCCCACGCACAAGATCCTGCTGTTTGCAGCCATCCCAGGGAAGTCGCGGCGGCGGCTGCCTCCTCGGCGACGAGCGTCCCTCAACGTAATCATAACCTCACGAATTCGCATCACGACGGTAACAGCACTAACAGCTCGTGCCGGCGATAAACGAGCATTTCAAATCTCAAGCAGCGTCGTCGCCGTCGTCGCGGTGTCGCGCGATCCTGGACGCCGTGCCTCCCGACTCACGCATGACGCGCGTGGATCGCATCAACGCACTCGAGCGTCGTTCCTGTTTCGACACTTCGTACACAATATGGCGTCTAAAAAAAAAAGTATTCCATCGCAACTATTTTTTCTGACGAATATTATAACATAGTGTGATTCCTCATCATCAACATCATCGTGGAAGGCGAGGATAAAGACTTCAAATAAAGATGTACAAATATTACGGCTAGTAACAATGATTAGTGAAATGCATAAAGAGGTTATGGCGAAGAAAAAAAAAAGTTTAAAAATTATATAGAATTTATTACACGAGAAATGAATTCAAGGAACTCAGACGAGACAAGTAATTCGGCATTGCATGTGAAACTCATTAATTTTAACCTATTTTAACTTGTATTAAAAAATTATTGTTTCATGAAGGGACAATTTCTTTTGTCTCAAATGCAATCCCATCTAGATATTCGTATATCACGGACCGATCAAATCTGTGGACAAAATTCCCGTTTTTTTTTTTTAATAAATATACCGATGCGTTCCGAAACGCCTGAAAAAAGTTTTAACCGCAACGGACACGTATTTTGAATTTCTTTCATATATTTATTACATCGAAACATTTCGGCGAGATCTCGGATATTTTTCTTAATTCACATTAAACCAATGTATTCTCTGGCCCTACAATATTAATTCCCGCAGTGTTGTCCGGATAATTTTAACTGCAGCCGGCAAACGACGAAAAGAAAAAAGGAAAAAAAAAAAGACCGCGTCGAACGTCCGGGCGACGCGGGGCTCTCATCTTCGGTTTGCGTAATCGCGGGATGTTTCGGGCCCGTGCACCACCAGCACCAGCGAGAGCCCAACAAAACACCCAATGTGGCGGTTTGCGTTTGGCAGGTTATGGATTGAGGTTTCGGGGTGTGGCATCGTTATTCGGCGGGTCCGCGCGGGACGTTGCGAGACGCGGCAGTAGCGGCGCGACGATGTCGCGTTGAAATTAAGTAGCGCTCGGAGGCGCGCGCGCGCGCGACGATCGGCAAGGTGTCCCTTCGCGGAAATCTCGCTCGCTCCGTGTCTCTCTCTCTCTCTCTCTCTCTCTCTCTCTCTTCTTTTTTTTTCTCCCCTTCGCATCTCTCGCGGACGTGCGAGGATCTCGGTGCGTTACTTCCGCGATTCCGCGGCTTGACGTTTTTTTTCCTCCCCCCTCCCCCGCTCCCGGTGACGCCGTTGACGACGGTGGTGGTGGTTGACAACAGCCGCGAGTGAAAAATCGCGAACGCGGTTGGTGCCCGATCGCGCGAGCTATGCACGGGACGTTTTCGAGCCGTTCCCCGCGTTGACGCGCCGCGCGTCCTACGCGCCGCTCCTCCACGTTCGACACGAGGGTACGGGGACGAGCTGCCGCAGGGAGGCGGGAGGCCACGGTCCATGAGATCACGTGCAACAAACACGACGTGGGATGTTGAGCGCAACCACCCCCACTCAGCCCCACGAGTACACCGAGATGTCTCGGTTAGCCGACTACTTTGTCGTGGTCGGCTACGATCACGAGAAAGAAAGTGAGTTTGTTGTCGAGGGATGCACCTGACGCTCGTCGTTTAGGCTTGCATCCTTCTGTTTCTCTCTCTCTCTCTCTTTGTTTGGTATTTTAAAAGTTCAATTTTATTATATTTTCATCCAAATGATTTTAACTCCAGACGTTGGAGAAAGAGTGACGGGAAAATTAACTTGGTGTAATTATAGAAAATAACAGATACACAGTTTAACCTTCTGCACAGATGCGAGTTCTTGGCCGCTTCGCATGGTCTCATTTGTTGCACCAACATCGCCAAATATATTGTGCATCTGTTTACATGTACGTGTTGCAATTGCAGGGGGTGGTGTGAGTAGCGGAGTTATATTACAACGATTCCCGGAGAAGGACTGGCCGGATACACCTTTCATCGAAGGGATAGAATGGGTAAAAACTATTTCCGAACGACGAGATCTGTCGTAACGTCGATATCGTCGTGTTGCTTATATCGTATATACCGTCTCTTGCAGTTTTGTCAACCGCAAGGATGGGCCTTGTCAACGGAGAGGCAGGAGCCGCGCTTCTTTGTCTCGATATTGACGGATATCGACGCAAATCGGCATTACTGCGCCTGCATGTGCTTCAACGAAACGGTGTCGATCGTGCCAAGCAAACCCGTGGACGAGGAGGAGGATCCCGTGGACGGGGACAGTCGCCCCTTGGTCAGGGCGATACCCGCCATTGCACATCATAGCATTATGTACGCACCCAAATGTCTGGTGCTGGTTTCCAGACTCGATTACATAGAAACGTTTAGAGTATGTGGATATATTCAATTATACATTCAATGACATTAATACCACCAAAACTATGCGTGCCATCAATTTATTAATGACGATTTATTGTCTCTTGTAGAACTGTCTTGGCATTATATACACGGTGTACGTGGAGAATCTTGGTATACCGTTAGAGACGTTAGTCGGAAACATATTAGGATGTATTCAAGTACCTCCCGCTGGTGGGCCGCAGGTGCGATTCAGCATCGGAGCGGGGGATCGTCAGGCGCTGCAACCACCAATTAGTCCTTCTCTTCCTATTACTCACACTAGTGTAAATTTATTATTTCAGCAATTAGGTAAGAATGCGCTTAACGAAGTGCATGCATTCTTTAATGCCGTTGATGCGCGCTTATCAGCTGATTACGTTTGACGTTTGCTTCTAGGTATTCGCAATGTGTTAGTGTTATTTTGTGCAGTCATGACAGAACACAAAATACTTTTCCACTCTGCCAGTTATTCACGACTGACCGAAGGTTGCCGCGCCCTGACAGCGTTGATGTATCCGTTCAGATATTCGCACGTCTACATTCCCCTTTTGCCAGCGGCTTTAGTCGAAATACTCAGCACTCCGACACCGTTCATCATGGGCGTACACAGTTCGTTGAAGCACGAAGTTGCTGAACTTGTAAGGCCAATTTCTCTTTCTATAACATATAACTATGAAGAGAAATCATTTCGATTGCCAATTATTTTTAACGCTTTCACCCACGACCTTCGTGTTTCGCAGATGGATGTAATAGTCGCCGATCTGGACGGTGGTTCCTTAACGGTTCCGGACGGTGTCTCGCTCGCCCTACTGCCGGAGCCGTTGCTCTCGCAAACGCAAGACGCGCTGTCCCTCGTGTTACAGCCGGAATTGGCGTGCGCGGATTACGCGTTTCCTCCGCTCGCCACTCGGGCCCCGCACTCTCCCATGCTCGACAAGGAACTCAGGGCGGTGTTTATGCGAACCTTTGCTCAATTGTTGCAAGGATACCGTAGCTGTCTGACGTTGATACGAATACACCCGAAGCCCGTAATCACCTTTCACAAAGCCGCGTTTCTCGGGGAGAGAGGCCTGACGGATTGCGACTTCACCACGAGAGTTCTGGACTGCATGTTTTTTACGTCTTTCATCGCGGAAAGGGGCCCGCCGTGGAGGCCTTGCGACGTGTGGGACGAGTTGTACAGTAATTTGAGTGACCAGCTGAAGCAGGAGGCGCAGGATCATCGGGTAATCCTGACGCACATCCAGGAGCTGGCGCAACAGTTGTACTTGAACGAGAATCCGAATCCTCAGCCGTACGTGCAGAAGATCCTGAAGCCACCCGATGGCGCGTTCGCGAGGATTCACCAGCCACTCTTGCCACGCATCAATCCGGAGCAGGTCCAAGCGATCATCGACGAGGGTCTCGCGAAGAATAATCTCAAGGTCAGACTGTCGTCCCTGCGGCCGATTCAACCTCGCATCGTGCCCATGGGTCCGCACATCTCGTTCGTTCATGACACAAGACACCTGGTGAGCAACTCTGCTCGCAGACTAGAGGTGTTGCGCAATTGCATCAACTGTATATTCGAGAATAAGATCTCGGACGCTCGCAAGACGTTCCCGGCCGTCTTGCGTGCTCTGAAGAGCAAAGCGGCTCGTTTGGCGCTCTGCATGGAGTTGTCGCAGCACGTCGTCGGGAACAAGGCCATGCTGGAGCATCAGCAGTTCGATCTGGTGGTGCGTCTGATGAATTGCGCGCTGCAGGACGACTCGTCGATGGACGAGCACGGGGTCGCCGCTGCCCTGCTGCCGCTCGCCACCGCGTTCTGCAGGAAGTTGTGCACCGGCGTGATTCAGTTCGCGTACACCTGCATTCAGGAGCACCCGGTGTGGCAGAATCAACAGTTTTGGGAGGACGCGTTCTATCTGGACGTGCAGAAAGACGTCAAACGCCTGTATCTGCCGGGCGACAATTCGCCACCCAGGCTCATGAACGACGGCATTCTGAGTCCGATCAGCCCTCGGGACGGCAAAGAGTTTCCGTACCGCGATCGCTATTCCATCTATCAGGCTCAGGAACCGTCGGCGTTGGAGATAGCCGCGGATCAGATGCGGATCTGGCTGTCCATCGATCCCGAGAAGCAGAAGGAACTGGTGAATAGTGAGGAGAGTACCATGTACAGCCAGGCCATTCATTACGCCAACCGGATGGTCTACTTACTGGTGCCGCTGGACATCGGCTCGAAGACGCATCGCCAGGATCACATCTACGACGAGGAGCGCGCCAGTAACAGCATCACGAACAGCGTGGCGAGCGACAGCGGTGACGCCGAGTCCGGTTTCGAGGAGACCGACCCAGGCGAGACCGGCAGTGCCGTGATTCGGATGGTCTCGCGATTCGTCGATCGCGTGTGCACCGAGGGCGGCGTCAGCGCCGAGCACGTGCGTTGCCTGCATCAGATGGTCCCGGGTGTCGTTCACATGCACATCGAGACGCTCGAGGCGGTCCACAGGGAGAGCAAGAGGCTGCCGCCGATACAAAAGCCGAAGATCCTGACGCCGAACATGCTGCCCGGCGAGGAGGTGATAATGGACGGCTTGCGCGTTTACCTGCTGCCGGACGGCAGGGAGGAGAGCTCCTCAGGATTACCCAAGATACCGCCTCTCTTGCCAGCCGAGGGTGCGATCTTCCTCACGAATTATAGAATAGTGTTCAAGGGTATACCCTGCGACCCGTTCGCCTGCGAGCAACTGGTCGTCCGTGCTTTCCCCGTGACGTCTCTGACCAAGGAGAAGCGTGTCGCCGTGCAGCATCTGGCGCACTTGGACCAGTGCCTGCAAGAGGGTCTGCAACTACGCTCTTGCACGTTCCAGTTGATAAAATTGGCCTTCGACGAGGAGGTCACACCCGAGAATATCGACACTCTGCGGAAATTGGTTCACAAGGCCAGATACCCGCCGCACATCTTCCACCATTTCGCGTTCAACGGTCAAGTCCTGGTCACGCAAACGGCGCATCACAAGGGCAAGGAGAAGAACGCCACCCTGAAAGGCTTCGCGAAGAAGACGCTGTTGAAGACCGCGCGGAAGGCAGGTTTCAAGCCGAAGCAGTCGTCCAAGCGGCAAAAGTACGTGCTGCCGAATATGAATCTCATCAACAGCAACAACAAGTACATGACGTCGCCCGGTCGAATGAGCCTGCCGATGACCGACAACAACGAGCTCAGCCACGACGACGATCTCAGCGTGGACGATTTCGAGATACCCGGCGTGGTGACGCAACCGCCGACCGACGCCAAGACTCTCGAACGTTTGTCCGAGCGTAGCTACGTCAGGGACTGGTACCGGCTGGGCCTCTATACGAACGGGCCGCACAACAATCGTCGCAACGAACCCTTCCGGCTGACCTCGGTGAACTGCGCCTACATGATTTGCCGGAGCTACCCCGCGCTCCTGATCGTGCCCACTTCCGTGTCGGACGAGAGCATCCGGCGGTTCTGCCGACTTCATCGTCACAGCAGAATGCCAGTTGTCACCTGGAGGCATCCGCGAACGAAAGCGTTGCTGATTAGGGGCGCGGGTTACCACGGGAAGGGCGTGATGGGCATGCTGAAGGCCCATCCGACCTCCGGCAGCAATCTGAAGACCACGTCCTCGGAGACGACCTCTTCTCTAGAGCAGGAGAAGTACATGATGGCGCTCGTCGCCGCGACACCGCTCTCCGTGCTGCGGCAAGGTTCCGCCTGGGGTATGTCCGACAGCTCTCTAAGTATAGACTCTCTACTGCTGGCGGCGGAAGATCGCAACGCCACGCCGGAACAGTCGCGCCGCAATCCGTTCAACAAACCCCTCGGCACTCTCAGCTCGTCCGGCGGCAAGGGTCCCAAGAATTTCGGTCGGTGGGGCTCCCTGAAGGACAAACGGCACAATTCGCAGGCTTCCCTAACGTCCGTTCATCATCAGCGCGGAACTGTCAGGCATTCCGCGGACTCCGACAGCGGTACGGAGTGCGTTCACACGTTTCAGCGCGCCGCTCTCTACATTCTGGGCGAGAAGGCGCACATGAAGGGCGTGAAGGCGGAATCCACCCCCAAGACGGACTTCATTCCGGTAGAGTATTACGACGTGAGACACACGAAAGCTGCATTTAAGAAGCTGATGCGAGCGTGCGTGCCCAGCTCGCCGAACGTGGAGCCCGATCAGAGCTTCTACAGGCTCATCGAGAGCTCGGAATGGCTCCAGCAGCTGCAGAGCCTGATGCAGCTAGCGGGGGCGGTCATCGACCTCATGGACATGCAGGGCTCGTCGGTGGCCGTTTGCCTGGAGGACGGCTGGGACACCACGACCACCGTTTGCTCCATCGCGCAGGTGTGCCTCGATCCGCACTACCGTACGATCGACGGCTTCAGGACCCTGATCGAGAAGGAGTGGCTCGGATTCGGGCACAGATTCGGCCACAGGAGCAATCTCGCCGCGAATTCGCAGACGACGAACTTCACGCCTACGTTCCTACAGTTCCTCGACATAGTGCATCAGATACAGAAGCAGTTTCCCCTGGCCTTCGAGTTCAACGAGTACTACTTGAAGTTCTTAGCCTACCACTCGGTGTCCTGCCGCTTTCGCACGTTTCTGCTGGACTGCGAGTTCGACCGGGTAGAATGCGGTATCACCGCCATCGAGGACAAGAGAGGCTCGCTGACGAGTCATCACAAGGGCGTGGACACCGGTAGCGACGACGACACGATCTATCCCGGCGGTAGACTGGCGGGAACGAACAAGCAAACGTTCGGCTGCAACCTCGGGCAGAGTATATTCGACTATATAGAGAAGCAGCACGCGAGATGTCCGCTGTTTTACAATTTTATGTACACGCCGAACGCGGAGAATCCAGTTCTGCGACCGGTCTCGCATCTGCCGAGCCTGGACATCTGGCAGTTTTACCTGGAGGAGGAACTGGCCCACGGTCCGGCATACGATCTGGAAGTGCTGCAGCAGGATTCCCAGCAGGAGGAGGAGGCCGAGGCTGCGGATGGCGTGGTTAAGAGCAATCGTAAAGTGGTCACTCAGGGGTGATTATTACTTCAAATGCCACATTTAGCGCTCGCAAGGAAATCGTGAAGTTCACAGATCACGATCTTTTCCAGATACGACGGAGTCAGCACAATGGTGCCCGATCAGTTCTCACATCTTTTAGAGGAAATTCACAAGTTGGAGACCGAATTGGGACATTTACCGCAAAAATGGAAAGTACTCTGGGATAAGCTTGAATTACCGAACACCGATTCCCTTGCTGTAAGTCATAAGAGAATATTCATATAAAAAATATTTTATGCCGAGTTATTCTTGCATCATTATCGCAAGAAAAATATATTTTACACTAAATATACCGTTGCATAATTTACTTCGGAATTATATTATTCTTTTTTGGAATATTGAGATATTTTTTATCGGGCTTTCTTGAAGAATTACGAATTAAAATCACATGAGAGAATTCGCTCGCAATTACCTCGCAATCCTGTTACATAATTCAGTTGTTGAAAAGCAGTGTTAGATAACACATTGTTATTGGATGTTATTTTGTATTAAATTTTTGTCAAAATGATTAAAAAAGAATATATAAAAGAATGTAAAATATTAATTGAATTTATTTCGATGTATCAAAGATATGAGATATCTTTGAACTTTGTTGCAGCCCGAATATATTTTTACATAATTTAGTTGTTGAAAAGCAGTGTTAGGTAACACATTGTTATTGGATGTTATTTTGTATTAAATTTGTGTCAAAATGATTAAAAAAGAATATATAAAAGAATGTAAAATATTAATTGAATTTATTTCGATGTATCAAATATGAGATATCTTTAAACTTTGTTGCAGCCCGAATATATTTGGTACAACTATTGTAAAGCCATTGATTGATTTTTTCTTTTTCCAGCGGCACGCGTCGTTCAGCACGGCACTCGTACGGTACCACGGTCGATTGATTCATAAACGTTCTACTTTGGAACTGTTATTGCGCGGCAAACTCGCCGGTGGAAGCACTACCGGAAACGAAGGCTCCGTGTACGCGCATCCACACAGGTATTCTCATTGCCGATCTGTACAATACGCTCGAATTGATTGAATGTATTTCGCGAATGCGAAACGTGTTTTTGCCAAAGGTTCGAACGATTGGATTCCGCGACGCCGACCCACTGCGACGCGTGTTCTGGCGTGTTATGGGGCCCCGTGAAGGCTGGACTGAGGTGCATCGATTGCGGCCACGTGTGCCACGACAAATGCGCGGACGCTGTGCCAAAGAATTGCACAAAATACAAGGCTGTGACGGACAATCTCCAGACTCACACGCTCACGAGAAGCGGCGGCGATAACGGAAGCGTAAACTCAAGTACGCGCCGATTTTCATTTGATCTGAATGGCTAATTAAGCGTTTCTCACATATAATCTTCATAGCAGCAACTATTATTTTCAACCTACTTTCGCGCTGCTGCGTATATTAATACGAGCTACCTCTTGCAGGTGTAACAACAATACAAACGTCTTCCCAGCAATATTATGAACAGTTCTCGAGTAATGTGGCGGAAAATCGAACCCACGAGGGCTATCTTTATAAACGGGGAGCTCTGTTAAAGGGCTGGAAGCAAAGATGGTTCGTGCTGGATTCTATAAAGCATCAACTGAGATATTACGACGCAGTGGAAGACTCGCACTGTAAAGGGTACATAGGTGTGTCATCGAATTTTTAAGAAATGATACGAGAGAAAGCTTGAAAGTAGCCCGAGTGTCATCATAAATTCACGTGTTACAGATTTGGCTGAGGTGGTATCTGTTAATCCAGCTGCGCCGATGCCCGGACCACCAAAGAAAACGGACGATAAATCCTTTTTTGATGTAAGTACACAATTTTATTGTAATAGAAAAATACACGCGATTTAAATACAATGTTTTATGTAAAAAGGAGCTTTTCAACATCAATAATTAATAATCAAGATTAAGTTTAAAATACAAATTTTTATGTTAGCAATTTTTCAGTCTTTCTTTTTTAATTTTGCGAATAAATAATTTAATTTATAAAAACTAAAATCAATAAATTAATTAACCTTTGTATAATACTGTTGAAATGTGATTTTTGCCGTATTGGAAAGATAATGAAACTTTCTTCTTTTTTTTTACAGCTTCGTACAAACAGACGAACATACAACTTCTGCGCTGCTGACGCAACCACGGCGCAGGAATGGATCGAAAAGGTTCAAGCGTGCTTACAATAAGTGTCGCAGCGCTTGACCATAGCACTAATTTCAAATTCTGGATGTGACTGACATGAAGAAAAAAAAACATAGATTTTAATTTTGTTACATAATCTTGTATAGTCTAATTGTATGCATCATAGACTGCAGTAATCTTGCTTTAAGTATTTTAAAATGCAAACTCTCTCGTTGGACTGAAAAATAGTATCATAAATTAAATGTGATACATCCATATCCTCAATATAGGATTAGTATGTGAATATAATGTACATTTTTTTGTGATTATGTCGTTATGTTAAATTTGTTTATTCATCCAGCTGGAAGATGAGAGATCGTTATATAAATGCGTCGCGCCTAAATTTTTTTTTATTTTGTTTAATATATTTTTTTCAACATTAAATTATATCAAGGATTATAAAACGAGTATAGCGTATAACAAATTGTGTACGTCCATCGAAATATATACAGTTTGTCTCAAGATTATCACGTATTCTGTGAGTTCTTTACGCGAATTTGGAATCAATTCTTCCTTAACAAAAGCACTGATTATAAATTACTAAAAAAATTAACGATTGCTAACTGCGTTTTCAACGGAGTTTTTTAAAATTTGGATTCTGTCGCATCATCAAAATGACTAATATTTGAAATGTGTGAGAGTAGAAAAATGATGTACAGTTCAATTTTTATTAAGATTAAATTACTAAATTGTTGAAAGTTCTCTTATTCCCTTTTACAAAATAAATAAATGAAACTCACAATCAACTTGGGACATTCTGTACATATATACATACATATACATATATATACATACATATATTATGTATATCTATATGTATGCATATACATATTTATATATACAATTGCTTTAGTGTTGTGTAATTAATACTATTTCTTGATAGATTGCGACCTTGTTTGTTAAAAGTGTTAAATTCAAAGCTTATATGAGAAAGACACAATTTCTATCTCTAAATATGTTAAAAATATTTGATTACTACACCTGCCATGCTGACAGTAAAATTAAATTAAGAATACATTTGGGAGTATTTATTATAGCTTGAAATTCGTACTTTGAAAACAAAGGCGATACTATTTATATTTATATACATTTATCAATATACACTACCTTCGGTATTTTACTTCATATTATATACATATTATTCACTAAAATCCTCTTCGTCGCTGAAATAATTATTCTTTTTATAGCGTTTCCTCGGCAAGGCTTCTCTTCGATCATATTCGTCTGTTGCTTCTCTACGTTCCATTTCAGTCCGTCTTTGCTGAAATATAAAGTGACCTGAGTAAAAATTGTAATTTTTTCGCTCTATAAAAATATCTCATTTCATTCTCCTCTCTTCAAGCTTCAATTAAAAATTCAAAAATCATGATTATACCTCAAGCGCGATAACGGCACTCAGTGTTTCTGGCTCCTCTTCCGTGTCATCGACATAATCGTCGTCGACGTCACGTTGCCGTTTCTTTGTCGCTTCATCATCACTGTCGCTATCAAAGTAACTCGTACTGTACTTCTCTTGTTTCACATTTTTCTTTCGTATCTTAATTTTTTTTGCCGGCGGTGCTCTGGGACCTAATGTGTTATTGCCGCAGCAATACGACAAATGTCCTTCCTTGCCGCATTCGTAGCACTGCGACTTGTCGGGATAATCCCTACGGCGTATGAATTCAGCGCTGCGACCATTGTCAATTGCTATTGAACTTTTCAGAGTACGACCCTGTACCTAACAATAAAAAGAAAGGATAAGAACGTTAACAATAAATAATCTATGGTGCTAAAATTGAAAATTGTGGCTTCACTCTTTCGTCTTTTATTTTTAAAATTAAGGAAGGATAAATTAACTTTACAATTAATATTCCACCAGAACAATATTCTATGTAAGCTAAACGTTCCATTTTTAATTTTCTATTTTAGATTTACTAATAAAATAAACAATTTAATTAATATTTCAAATAATATATGAATCTCTTTTCAGTTTTGAAATTTATATACAGTCACAGAAATGCACACGCGAATTAATGCTATTGAACTTTTCAGAGTAGGACTCTGTATCTAACAATAAAAAGAAAGGATAAGAACGTTAACAATAAATAATCTATGGTGCTATTTTAAATTGTAGCGTCAATCTTTGACTTCTATTTTTAAAATTAAGGAAAGATAAATTAACTTTACAATTAATATTCCACCAGAACAATATTCTATGTAAGCTAAACGTTCTTTAATTCTCTTTAATTTTCTATTTTAGATTTACTAATAAAATAAACAATTTAATTAATATTTCAAATGATATACCAATCTCTTTCCACTTTTGAAATTATACAGAAATGCACACGCGAATTGATGCTCGAGTGACTATACGAGGAGGCACGACCGCTTGAATGCGCGGTCGTCAAACAATTAGAAAAATAGATAGTGGAAATTGAAATTTACCTCTGTGTTATTGAGACCTTTCGCACAAGCCACGGCCTCTTCCGTCTTGAGAAATTGCACGAAGGCGACGCCGCGACTGCGACGCGTTATCTTGTCTTTCAATATCGTTACTCTGCGAATAAATGACGTGATATTTAGTATTTATACGATGTGTACGTGCGACGGACACGATAAATTTAAGTAAAAAAAAAAAAATGTAACTCACTTGACAATTTTCCCATAACTTTCCAACAACTGATGTACGTCGTTGTTGGTTAAGGAGAACGGTAAATTCGACACGTAAACAGTCGATTTACTCGGAGCGCACGTATTTGGACGACCGCTCATATTTTTGCGAATTTATCTTTACAAAAATTACGACAAAGATTCTACATTCGAATGTCTTTTCTCTTCGAACATTGAACTTTAAATTATCTCATCAAGAAAGAACATGAACGTGCCATGAAGACGAGACGGAGATTAGGAGGGTTTTTGGAGTAATCACTCAGCTGGTGAGTTTGCGCCTTTAACCAAATTGAGGTTATATGACGCCGACTGGTCCCGACACTCCCGACGGAGGTTAGTTTCTAATTTAGGTTAGGATGAAATAAAAAATTACGGATGCAGTTGGAACATTGATCTACTTACGATATAAATTTTTATAATATATATATTGCATTTATTTATTTATATTTTTCCATATAAATGTGTACAGTCGAAAGTGTAAAACATAGTCGATATATAATATAAGTCAAACTATTTTAAATATAATATTTTTATTATCTTGCAATGTTTAAGTTTCTGTAATAAATTCAGGTATTTATACACACTCTCTTTTAACGCAATAAAGATACCTAATAGAATCAAATGGTAAACTTGTAGCTGTGATTTGGAGTATGAAGTAGCCCATATACCAAAAATTCGTATTTTTTTCTATATCTACTTTCCCTTAATTTTATTCTATAGCTTGCTGAAACCCAGGTATTATGATTTAAGTATAATATAACAATAACTTAGGTTTTACTTTTATATAAACATTTCAATAGTATTATTCAAAGTTTTAAGCTTTTAACTTCACTTTCTATATTAATGTCTTGTAAATTTTTAACTGAAGAAAAAGCAAACTGTAATCTCTGGTTGATTGATTTTAAAAACATTTTTACAGAACTATCAATATCAATTTCAACCATTCCTATGAACGATATTACATCTTTCTTTAACTCACTATGCAATAACTCATAATATTTTGTGCCTTGCCCTTTGGAAACGAAGCATTCAGCTTTCCCACCGTAAGCTTCATCTGTATACCCTCGCGTTATGTGTTTTGGATCAAATTCTAGTGTTACCAGCACATTATTTATTGACTGTATGCTTTTATTATCTATCGAACCAGATACACAATTGTATAGCTGAACTAAATGATGTGCATGTAACAGGTAATAAGAACCTTTCTTAAGAGTTTTCCAACGAGTATTCTTTTTCGAGCCATATGATTGCGACATGCTCAGTAACGAAGGAAGGCAATGCTCAGAAAAATGGATATGCAGCTCTGCAGCACATTTAAGACTTTCAAGTTGAGCCAACTTACATTCAGGGCTAAACTGTAATTGAACTGGATCATTCAGCATTTCTAACAATTTACTCGCGACATTCTTGTGTCCATTAGATACAGCAACTTGCAATAATGTATTCCCTTGATTATTAAGAGCTCTTGTTACAGCTAAAAACTCATCTTGCTTTACTGCCTTTAACTTGTTGATAATTTCAACATTGCCTTTTTTTGTATCTTCAAACAATTCTTCAACTAATTTCAGGAAGTTAGCAACTTTCTGATTCTTGGAAAGATTAATAGGTGTTTTGCCTTCTTTATTCTCAATGTTGTAAGTTGCACCATGTTGTAATAAAGATTTTACAACTTCTAAGAAGCCATTTTTAGCCGCAACATGAAGTGATGTAGTATCATCAGAAGCTGTTTTAGCATCAATAAAGCCATTTACTTTATCACGATTTACATATTGTAATAAAACTTCAACAACTTCTTTGAAACCTTTGGAAGAAGCTATATGTAATGGCGTATTGCTCTTGTTGGTAATTTCAGTAACTTCAGCTCCATTTTTTAATAAGATGCTTACAATATCTATGTTACCATTGTTAACGGCATAGTGTAACGATGTTCTTCCATCGGTATCTTTGAAGTTGACAACCACCCCCCTTTTGATGCAATTCTCGACTGCTAAAAGATTGTCATTTTCCATGGCCTCAAGTAACTTTTCAGAAAAAGACTGTAATCTCTGCTTGATTGACTCTAAAAACCTTTGTACAGGAATATCAATATTAAGTTCAACCATTTCTATGAACGATCTTACATCTTTCTTTAACTCACTATGCAATAACTCATAATATTTTGTGCCTTGCCCTTTGGAAACGAAGCATTTAGTTTCCCCACCGTAAGCTTCATCTGTATACCCATACGTTATGTGTTTTCGATCAAATTCTAGCGTTACCAGCATATCATTTACTGACTGTATGCTTTTATTATCTATCGAACCAAGTACACAATCTTTATATATCTGAACTAAGCTATATGCATTTCCTAGGTAATAAGAACCTTCCTTAAGAGTGTTCCAAGGAGAAGTATTCTTTTCCGAGTCATATGGATGCAACACTTGCAACATTCTCCGCAACATACGAAGGTAAATCTTAGAATAAGAAATATGCAGCTCTGCAGCACATTTAAGCTTTTCAAGTTGATCCAACTCACATTCAGGGCTAGACTGTGATTGAACTGGAGGTAGCTCTTTCAGCATTTCTAACAATTTACTCGCGACATTTTTGTGTCCATTAGCTACAGCAACTTGCAATAATGTATTCCCTTGATTATTAAGAGCGCTTGTTACAGCTAAAAACTCATCTTGCTTTACTGCCCTTAACTTGTTGATAATTTTAATATTACCTTTTTTTGTATCTTTAAACAATTCTTCAACTAATTTCAGGAAGTTAGCAACTTTCTGATTCTTGGAAAGATTAATAGGTGTTTTGCCTTCTTTATTCTCAATGTTGTAAGTTGCACCATGTTGTAATAAAGATTTTAGATCGGAA